>NC_092162.1:44179637-44479637 GCF_045791955.1 Oncorhynchus clarkii lewisi
AATTTTCAGGAGAGGATTTGACATCTGTACATACTGTACCTTGGTTACTGGTTTTATATTTCATAAGTTATTTATTTATTTTTGACTTGTAAGACCTATGTACAGAATGATTTTTTTTTCTTTTTTTTGTGCTTTTTAAAATTATTTTTATTAGATTTTTTTTGTCATCATGACAGTTGAAAACAAATGCCTCATTACATGAGACTTTTTATAAGAGGCACATTTGTTTACTGCCTTTGTACCAGATTGATCCTGTGTTCTTTGCCAAAAATATCTACAAATAAATGTGTAATTTTGATTAGCCTGGCTTGTTTTTAAAAAAATGTTATCTAGTATGTATGAACACTTTGTTTCCTGGAGTACATTGACTGTCTATTCCACAGCTGGTCTAAGAAGTTGTAGCTGACCCAGCACGTTAACATAATACACCATTTATAAGCAAAAACACCAGATGTTTCACTCTAGACTGTGAAGCAGTCACACAATAACAGTGAAAAGATATATTATTCTGAGATACTTGTAATATATATCCCCTTCATGTGCTTTCATAACCCTTTTGGCCCTTTAAAAAAATGTTATGGCCTCAAGGGTGGGGATGAGGGATGGGCGGAGGAGGGTTTTAGTGGTTGAACATTCTTCCGATTCTCAAGCTGTGATTGTCGGAGAGGCATAATCCAGAAAGGAGGCCGTTTTGTATTTGGTCTGACAGTCATTTAGTTGTCGGGAGAAAGCTGCGGGAATGTGCTGAGAAAAGAATGGCCCAACATTCCAAAACCCTGCTGCCCTCCTTTTCAATTCTTGCAGACAAATGGTGAGCGCTCTTGGTTCCATGCTCACTACATTCCCATGGTTTTTTGAATGCTCAGATGGTCAGGCCGAGGGGGTTAAAGGGGGGGGGGGGGGGTCACAGTTGACCTAAGAGGTTACGATGGTCCCTCTCTCCTTTTGCACCCTAATCCCTTTGTCCTCTGCTCAGTCATTTACAATTGCATGAAGAGAGGCTGTGAACACTGATGGCATTTAGACATGTTTCAGACATTCAGAGCCAGGACCACTTAAATCCCTGGCCCTTTTGTTGTTTTAAGCGGAGGAGGAGGAAGGGGTGAATGAATGGAAAGCTGATGTGAGAGGGATTATTATGCAAGCTTGTGGCTTGTGGCCCTAAAAATGTTAGAGAACGAATGGGCCCTTTCTTTCACTACAGTCTGACTGCATAACGAGCAGGGAATTAGACAAGGGCGATGACGACCCAAACAGAATGAATGTGTGAATGGGGCATTTACAAAAAAGCTGCCAAAACAAAGAGCATGCAGTTGGTGCTGGGCAATTAACACAGTGGGAGGTGAGACTGCGGGGCTGCTCTGCCCCCCACTGTTAATACACTGCTGTTTATTTAAGCCAGAGTGCTGTATTTGTTGTGTGTAAAAGGGGGTGGATGTCCAGGATGTACTGTTAGGACCTGAACCATGAGAAGTGGACATGTCTGCTGATTCGGAGCTGTGAGTTAAAATACCTTTCAGGCTAGCTATGACCCTACCAGTTTGAGGGATGGGTGTGTACCAATACCATTGTCGCAGTGTCACAATAACAGGTCTTCAAAAAATATATACCCACAAAACAATCTTCCATGGATGGGTTTGCTGAAAGAGTAAGCCTGTGAGAGAGTGTAATCAATCATCTTTTTATTTGAAGTAACCCTCTGTTTTCTCATATGAAGTCATTAGACCAGTTCACCAGGAGCGGAGATCTCTTTCCACCCATATATATCTCTCCAAAAACAGCTGACTCACATTTGCGCTGACGTCTGGCGATTCAAGTTTCCATTCCATAATCGTACTAGGGTGTCTTGGAACAACAGAGGTCATTTTGTCACCTGGTGTATAAATTCTTATCCAGTCAAATGTGGATTATTACTGTGAAGCTGTTTAGTGTCTGTACTGCATCCATACTGAACAAGCCTTGACTAGAGAGAGCAAAGGTTACAAGCATCAAAGCCCACATGGCGTGCTGGGGTCATGCTGTGCCAATTGTTACTGTTGTTGAGTCTTGAAACATGCCTGAATATTTCCGCTTTTGGGACCCATCAATGCAGACAGAGGTGGGGTTATGGTGGCTGGGGGTCGTCGCCGTGAACCTTTTCCCTGATAAAAATAGAATGCTCAGACGAGGAAGTGAGAGCTGGTCTATGACACAGTAACGACACTGTGGTTAGTGTAGGTGTCTGGCATGTTGGAGCTCTATGGTATTGGTTGTCTCTGGAGGTAGCGTTAAGAGATCTGTTGGGTAGGCAGTCTACGCATGCAGGATGTGGGTGACGATTGTGAAAAAGAGTTTTGCTCATATCTCTCTCCATACTGGTGGACTTACTGGATTCCCCTCGTTTTTTGGTTGGTGTGTGTGTCAGGGGTGGGTGGAACAGGGGGTAGGATAGGAATACAAAACAGACGACAAGTGCATGGCTTGATGGGACACTTGTGCTTCTCCCTAACAACTCGACAAGTGGGGTATACAAAGAGAGGAATCGGGGGAGGAACCAGAACTGTTGAGTTCCCTACTTAACTCAAATGGCCAGACCACTGGGCACACCATCTCATTTCAATGAGAATAATTGGGTCATATTTGGTTGAGATGTAGATTAATGAGATAACAACCTACTGTATATTCACCCAGTCAAAAAGACAGCCAAAGTTAGTTGAATTTTCAATGTGTTATCACTATGCTTTTAACCATCTACAAGCACCACCAAATTCCCATGGAAAAACAATGTTGGATTTTTGGTTTAGTTGTCACCCAAATGTCCATCACTACGCTTTCAACCATTTTAAAGTACAGCAAAATTCAAATGGGAATACAATGTAAGATATTTTGTTTATTTATACAACAGATTGTGTTATCACTGTGCTTCATCTAATAGCAGAACCAAGTGACCTGGATTGATGTTGAGATTCGATTAAAAATACATGGTGCAATTGATCTTTTCAACATGTCCCTGATTGAGTCTGTAATAACAACATGTTTCAAGCAGACCACCATCGTCCCTGTGACAAAGAACACAAAAGGCAACCTGCCTAAAAGACTACAGACCTGTAGCACTCACGTCAGTAGCCATGAAGTGAAAGGCTGGTAATGGCTCACATCTACACCATTGTCCCAGAAACACTAGACCTACTCCAATTTGCATACAGATCCAAACAGATCCACAGATGGTGCAATCTCTATTACACTCCACACTGCCCTTTCCCACCTGGACAAAAGGAACACCTATGTGAGAACGCTATTCATTGATTACAGCTCAGCGTTCAACACCCTATTACCCTCAAAGCTCATCCCTAAGAAAAGGATCCTGGGACTAAACACCTCCCTCTGCAACTGGATCCTGGACTTCCTGACGGGCCGCCCCCAGGTGGTGAGGGTAGGTAGCAACACATCTGCCACACTGATCCTCAACACTGGAGCCCCCCAGGGGTGAGGGACTGATACTCCCTGTTCACCCACGACTGCATGGCCAGGCACAACTTCAACACCATCATTAACTTTGCAGATGACACAACAGTGCTAGGCCTGATCACCGACAACGACGAGACAGCCTATAAGGAGGAGGTCAGAGACCTCACCGCATGGTGCCAGAATAACAACCTATCCCTCAACGTAACCAAGACTAAGGAGATGATTATGGACTACAGGAAAAGGAGGACCGAGCACACCCCCGTTCTCATCGACGGGGCTGTAGTGGAGCAGGTTGAGAGCTTCAAGTTCCTTGGTGTCCACATCACCAACAAACTAGAATGGTCCAAAAACATCAAGACAGTCGTGAAGAGGGCACGACAAAAAAGATTTGGCATGGGTCCTGAGATCCTCAAAAGGTTCTACAGCTGCAACCTCGAGAGCATCCTGGTTGCATCACTGCCTGGTACGGCAATTGCTCGGCCTCCGACCGCAAGGCACTACAGAGGGTAGTGCGTACGGCCCAGTACATCACTTGGGCTAAGCTGCCTGCCATCCAGGACCTCTACACCAGGCGCTGTCCCTCTGAAGGCCCTAAAAATTGTCAAAGACCCCACCCACCCAAGTCATAGACTGTTCTCTCTACTATCGCATGGAAAGCCCCCCCCCCCACCCCTCTTTTACACTGCTGCTACTCTGTTTATCATATATGCAAAGTCACTTTAACTCTACATTCATGTACATACTAATTTTTATTTCAATGACTAAAGAAAGCGTTTGGTTGCAGTCATTGCAGCTACAGGTGGCACAACCAGTTATTGAGTGTAAGGGGGCAATTACTTTTTTACACAGGGGAATTGAGTGTTGCATAATTTTGTTTATTAAATAAGTATTAAAATATTGTGTTATTTATTCACTCAGTTTGCCTGTATCTAATATTAGGTTTTGGTTGAAGATCTATTAAGTGGAGATCTCTCAACAATCATTCTCATGATAGCACATTGCTAATAGTCCATGATAAATAACATAGCTAAGCTGGGCTTGGTTAAAACCCAAGATAGGACACCAAAGGGTAGCTGTATATAGAGCAATTCTCCAGTAGGAGATGCTGCCCAGTCTTTTTTAATGATAGTGGATATAACTTTGAAGATCTGACATTGCTTTAAAGATACAAATTCAACATATTTTATAATGTTTGTCTATGTTGACATTTGATTACCATGATGACAATCCTATGGTTGAAATTTCACCATCAGTTTACTTTGATTACTTTTTTCAAATCCAGTGTATTATCCACGTAGATTCCACATCACAATACGTTGACAAATGACGCTGAAACAACGTTGATTAAACCAGTTTGTGCCCAATGGGTAGCTTCAGTTGTTGTCTTGAGAATTGCCTTTATGTTGTCCATTGTCTATACTGCCATCCATTATACTATTGTTTGAGTGTTTGGGACAAGTCACACAACATCAAACGAGGCCAGTACCTGTAGTGTAGACCCACCCAGTATTCTTCTCGTGTGTGGCAATGTTGATCTGTATTCTCCGCTATATGAATATCTTCCCACTCAGTCGTACAGCCCGATATAGTGCCATGTCATGCTGAGGTCTAATATGTGGTAAATTGTGTTTTGACAGCATGAAATCTTGTTTTCCAGAGGAACTGATACTGCATAGCCTATTGTGTCACCCTGCAGAGGCTCGACGTGCCTGCTCCTACAGACCCCTGAAGGACCTGCTTTTCCTAGTTTACACACTGACAGGCTGGCATCAACGCTCACAGTTTATTAGACTGCTCCCTGGAACAAAGTTCACCTTGTGTGGAGAGGTGGCATTCTCGTTGTACTAAAGACGCACCAAAATATTGACCTTAATTGGAAAAAGAACACTAATGGTGGATATTAACACTTTTTGTGTGCAGTGATAAACAGCAAGTAATCTGAAGGCCTATCCTTATCTACTTCGGTAAATTGCCCGCAAATTCCACAAAAAAAGAGAAGAAAAGCACCGGTGAAAATGCTTGACGACAAAATGTCCTTCTAATAAAAGTGGAACTGTGACAATCGTAGTTCACAGAGTTCACACAGATACACAAATAGACACGCCATTTTCCCACACAAGTGAGCGAAGTGTGAATGTGTCTCATTAGAAATATGCCTTTAACTCCCTATACTACTGCTGAACGGTTTAACAGGATGCAATGCAGTGTTCTGCTGGTCTCTCAGATTCACCTCTAGAGAAACTACAACAGCTGCAAGCTCACCCCTCTGAGTCCACTCTTTATGGAGGGAGAGAATGCATCTGTTCTATGTGGCAAGCTTTAAACTCATATGATGGGGTCAGAGTAAATGTTTTACTTTGATTTACCAGTACATCTAAGATTCCTTACAACCGGAAGTGTAATCTGGTTTAGATGTTGTGGTGGAGGTGCAGCTGGTGAGTGATGAGTTTCAGATCTAGTTATCGGTTTGTTAATGCCGGTTCCTCTTTCTAATAGGTTTACAATGTTTGCTCACAGAAACCGTTATGGATTCTGCCAATGTTCGCTCTTTCTCTAATCTCTCTCTGCTCTAACTCTCATTAAAGGGGTGTGAATCACCACACCAAAAATATAATTCTATACAGAATTCAAATGGGAATTTGCAATGACTGCTTCTGACTACTCTATTCAAAAAAATCTGTTTAGTGTGAAGCGTTTCATTTCAGAACCACTTTTTGAAAGTGTAGAAAACATGGACAACTGACAACATTATTAATTTTAATCTGTACTCCTCTGAGTTTGCACCAGTCAAAATGTTTTAGGAACTATTTAGCTAACCCCTAGGCCATAAGTAACCAGGGAGATGTATTACATAATGCTTTTTCAACAGTTGTGAGGACAGAGTGTCTGGTGTAAAATGGACACATTTCAAATTCATTTCTCTCCCTCCCATTCTGAGAATGCCCTCCTCACACACAATAGCAGGAAGTGACTCAAGGCGAATGATCTTCGTCAGAACTGGACTCACTCTACAAGTTTGGAAATGTCCAAAATGTCCATGTAATTTAAAGATCCAAGATAACCAATATTGTTGGTAATATTTATTACTGGATATTAGTCCAACATAGGAATCCAAAGACAATGGCCATTCAACAATATAAAGACATATTGTTATTGCAGTTATTGCGCCACTATGTTTGTCCTAGCATGTCTCAACCCAGTGACAAAGGGGGGTCTGACACCTACGGAGATCTGAGGGACGCCTTCATGGCTGTACTTCAGCACTTCTTAAAGAGGACGTCTTTGCTGGGTTAGAAGCACAAGAAGGGAAGCGGCGACAGTAACCATTTCCTGTCTCTAGAGAGAGGGGAAGTAGTCGGGTTCAGACTGTTCTGGAACCCAGAGCGTTCTGGGATGTTGAAGAAAAACAGTCACATTCATACTGTACAATACAGCACACAGAGTACCAGTCAAAGGTTTGGACACACCTACTCATTCAAGGGTTTTTCTTTATTTTGACTATTTTCTACATTGTAGAATAATAGTGAAGACATCAAAACGATTAAATAACACATAGAATCATGTAGTAACCAAAAAAGTGTTAAACAATTCAAAATATATTTTACATGTGAGATTATTCAAAGTAGCCACCCTTTGCCTTGACAGCTTTGCACACTCTTGGCATTCTCTCAACCAGCTTCATGAAGTAGTAACCTGGAATGCATTTTAATTAACAGGTGGGTGTGCCTTGTTAAAAGTTCATTTGTAGAATTTATTTCCTTCTTAATGCGTTTGAGCCAATCAGTTGTGTTGTGACAAGGTAGGGGGGTATACAGTAGATAGCCTTATTTGGTAAAAGACCAAGTCAATATTATGTCAAGAACAGCTCAAATAAGCAAAGAGAAATGACAGTCCATCATTACCTTAAGACACGAAGGTCAACCAGTCCGGAAAATGTCAAGAACTTTGAAAGCTTCTTCAAGTGCAGTTTCAAAAAGCATCAAGCACTATGATAAACTGGCTCTCATGAGGACCGCCACAGGAAAGGAAGACCCAGAGTTACCTGCAGTGGATAAATTCCTTAGAGTTACCAGCCTCAGAAATTGCAACCCAAATAAATGCTTCAGAGTTCAAGTAACAGACACATCTCAACATCAACTGTTCAGAGGAGACTGCATGAATCAGGCCTTCATGGTGGAATTGCTGCAAAGAAACCACTACTAAAAGGACACCAATGAGAAGAAGAGACTTACTTGGGCCAAGAAACACAAGCAATGGACATTAGACCGGTGGAAATCTGTCCTTTGGTCTGATGAGTCCAAATTTGAGATTTTTGGTTCCAACCTCTGTGTCTTTGTGAGATGCAGGGTAGGTGAACAGATGATCTCTGCATATGTAGTTCCCCCCGTGAAGCACTGAGGAAAAGGTGTGATGGTGTGGGGGTGCTTTGCTGGTGACACTGTCAGTGATTTATTTAGAATTCAAGGCACACTTAACCAGCATGGCTACCACAGCATTCTGCAGCAATATGCCATCCCATCTGATTTGCGCTTAGTGGGACTATCATTTGTTGTTCAACAGGACACCTCCAGGCTGTATAAGGGCTATTTGACCAAAAAGGAGAGTGATGGAGTGCTGCATCAGATGACCTGGCCTCCACAATCACCCGACCTCAACCCAATTGAGATGGTTTGGGATGAGTTGGACCACAGAGTGAAGGAAAAGCAGCCAGCAAGTGCTCAGCATATGTGGGAACTCATTCAAGACTGTTGGAAAAGCATTCCAGGTGAAGCTGGTTGAGAGAATGCCAAGAGCGCGCAAAGCTGCCATCAAGGCAAAGGGTGGCTACTGTGAAGAATCTAAAATCTAAAATATATTTGGAATTGTTTCACACTTTTTTGGTTACTACATTATTCTATATGTGTTATTTCATAGTGTTGATGTCTTCACTATTTTTCTACAATGTAGAAAATAGTAAAATAAAGAAAAACCCTTGAATAAGTAGGTCTGTCCAAACTTTTTACTGGTACTGTACATTCCAGTGTTAGAAGCCTAATCTTCTGCCATTTCAAGCAGGGTTAGAGCGTTGGACTAGTAACCGAAAGGTTGCAAGTTCAAATCCCTGAGCTGACAAGGTACAAATCTGTCGTTCTGCCCCTGAACAGGCAGTTAACCCACTGTTCCTAGGCCGTCATTGAAAATAAGAAATTGTTCTTAACTGACTTGCCTAGTAATATAAAGGTTTTAAAAAATGTAAATCAACCAAACAAGCAGAGACTCGGAAATGGATGTACAGACTGTGAAAACAGCCACCACTGCACTTCGCTGGGTGTCAGAACAGCCCTGAATGTGTCAGTCCAGTGTTTGTCCATGAAGAGAGAGGATGTTGACTCACCAGGGTTTTCCAAGAGCCAGCTCCCGGAAAGGAGGGAGAGGATGGAACTCAAAGATACTGTACTGTGTTCCCAGATGTTTATTGTGTTTGTAATTCCGAAGAATTGTGTACACAGAGTCCCAAGCACAATACGCAGCTCTTTGTCCACAGGCCAGGCATGGCTGTATGTGTACATTGTTTTAAATGTGAAACAGATAACACATTGTTCCATTAATTTCCGGTAATGATGCCAATCTTTGTCTAAGATTGACAGTAAACCAGTTCTGAAAGTACAACTTGATTCACAACAGCATTTTAATAACGAGTGACGATGCATATACAGAAATCTCATACGTAGACAGATTGTTGATTTTAAAACTGATTAATTGGCCTAAGGAGCCATCAAAATACAATGTTTAAATAATGTGTTCCGTGCAGATCCTCGGTGCTAGGACACTGCAGCTGTTCTCGTCACTGATTACATGTCATCTCCTCAAAAATTTCAAATGGAGAGACTCCAAGTCAACACTGGTACAACACTTGCTGTTGCATTGTGCTTCACTAATAGGCTATAAGCTCTCAAGAGCTACACTCACTGTCCCACACACCCTCCACCAGAGAGAGAGAGGCCATAACATAATGCCAGAATGAGGATATCACTCACTAAGTCAACTGTGATGTGATATTTCAAGAGAATCACCGATCCCAAGGGGATCTGTGACGACAGTGAAAGTGGAAGACTCAAAACAAAGCAACCTGATGACATTAGTGACAGCATTTGCATTTGTGCATTGTTTGTAAAAGTTGTCACAGTGGAATAGGGGAAGTGAGGGTTCTGTACGTGTGGTTTCTGTACGGTGTACCTTTTTTTTCGTTTGAGTTTCAAATGGTGTTGATCTCTGAGCGTGACATATTCATGCCCACATAATTAAATACAACACTTTCACGTTGTGTCTCTGTGGTTAAATGCCAGGGATGTAGTACATCACATATCAGTCTCACTGAAGCAGTGGTTTTGAAATACCCTGTAAAGTTTTAAGTAAAAATACTTGAAAGTACTACTTAAGTAGTTTTTTGGGGTATCTGTACTTTACTTTACTATATATACTTTTGACAACTTTTACTTTTACTTCACTACATTCTTAAAGACAATTTTGTACTTTTTTCATACATTTTCCCTGACACTCAAAAATAATTTTGAAAGCTTAGCAGGACAGAGAAATTGTCTAATTCACACACATCCCTGGTCATCTCTACTGCCTCTGATCTAGCTGACTCACTAAACACAAGCTTTGTCTGTAAATGATGTCTGAGTGTTGGAGCGTAACCCTGGCTATCGGTAAAAAAAAAAAAAATAGAAAATGCTGCCGTCTGGTTTGCTTAATACTTTTGATACTTAAGTATACATTTAGCAATTACATTTACTTTTGATACTCAAATCTATTTAAAACCAAATACATTTAGATTAGGATTTTACTGTTTGATTTTTACTTTTATTTGAGTCATTTTCTATTATGGTATCTTTACTTTTACTCATGTATGACAATTGGGTACTTTTTCCACCACTGGTTTTTCCCAATTTTAGCTCTCAAGTTCCCCCAACAGTACACATTTGTATTGTAACCCTGGGCAAGCACACCTGATTCAACTTGTCAACTAATCATCAAGCCTTCAATGAGTCAAATGAGGTGTGTTTGTCAAGGGGCACAACGAATCTGTGTACTGTTGGGGGTACTTGAGGACCAGGGTCTATGTCGTGGAAAGGGCAGGTGTTCATAATGTTTTGTACACTCAGTGTAGGAACTAGCCACGGCAGTGTTTTTCCTTCTTCTGGTCTCCATATATTTCCCTCTACAGAGTATGAGGCAATAGTTTTCAAGATGGATCATGGCCATAACACCAAAACAGATGGTAACAGTCATAGCCATGTGAAGTCACCTATGTCAGTCCGCTTTAACAGGACTAGTAAAGGCCCAGAGCAATACTTTTGTGAGAAAAAATATATAATGTTTTTTTTTTAATTAATACATGTTTAAATTATTTTTTTAAGGGATGCTGCAGCACCCCTACTTCCCACGGCTATGGTAACAGTACTGTGCTCACATGTTGTGAGTTGGAATGAAATATGTTTTGAATAGAGATGCCCAACAGGGTTGTGCAACCTTGTCTGCATGAAACGTTATAACCTGCATGGCTGAGTAGGGATGGCACAGGCCAAACTCACTTTAAGCCCACTTTATTTTTAAAGATTCATGAAAAAATCAGAACAAATACAGCTTTGTGTTATTATGGGGATTTTACCTGCGTCACTGTTGCTCAAATCGATAATGGCCTTGGAGAAGAGATTAAATTAAGAACACTCTCTGTAAAGTCCCTATTCACTCTCAAAGAGGCAGGCAGGTTGAAATATTCATGGCGCAATGACCTTGAGCAGGTCCAGGAAACGTTGAGACAATAACAGCACTATTTCATCTATGAGCTCTATCTGGACCGGCTACAAAAAGAAATTCACCTAAGAAAAAAAGAAAAAAGGGCTAGCGAAAGAAAGATAGCCAATATCCAGAGTGATGGGTTTTATCCCCAGCCTTGGAGAAAAATCAAAACAAAAGCATGCCTCTGACCCACTGACGCTCCACACCACACTGCAGCTAGGGTCTGACAGAGAGCTGAGGGGGTGCTGGGGGTTCCATTGCCTCCCCTTTCCTTTCCAGGCTCGGCCTGACGTGTGTTTGGGCCTCTTGTAATACTTTCTCTCTCTTTCGTGGGACCCTCGGAAAATGGCCCATGTATACTCACTACCCTGGGCCCACATCTCTACTGAGACACAGCAGGCAGCCATGACTGCCTTATCAGTAATGAGTGAACACCACCAAGCCAGTGGCTGGAGTGGAGATACGGTATATAGGTGTAATACACATTACACCTTTCTAGATTGTGCTACCTGTGGTTATTGCCCCTGCAGAGTTGACTCTGTGATGGGAAATTTCTTCGTATGCAGTATGCTGAGTTTATGGATTAATGCGCCTGAATGGTGAAAATGTTACATTTATGCATAGGGATTTTGATTTTCTTTCACCATGACCAATTATGAGTTTAATATGTTATGTTGGCCTCATTGGAACAAATATGAGACTGTATGGTTTTTGGTTGTGAACAATTCAAGCAGATCCTAACATGAGAACAAATTGAATTGTCCTAAGTTATTTTGCTGAATTTTGGAATTTGGTATTGTATTCAATAACCAGCTATCAAAATAATGACGTCAATAGATCTGGAAACCACTATTGGAACACTCAGTGAGTCTCATTTCTCCATAAGCCAAGTTGTGTGACCCACGGTGGGTGTGTGGGTAGTAGATGGGGAAGAATGTTGGGAGTGGGGGGGGAGCTCAATAGAGTCATTCTCATACAACCTATTAAAAATACAATGACAGAAAATATGTTTTGTACCCAAGTGCAACAAAAGCCAAATCAGAAGAGAGACTACATGAGAGATCACATTATTCAATATGATGTAGAGAAATGTCCATGATGAATCCGATACAGTATTCAGTTCAAATTAACTTCATTTTAGGACATTATTAGTAGAGAATTTGATCAATTCTTATGCATAGGCTACACAACAACAGGATTGAGCCTGTTTAAACTACACTCTAAGCCTACATCCGTGATAAACTCACGTGGATTGTTGGAAAGTAGGCTATACCAACAAAATGACGGATGTGTTACTTGTATATTTGCCATGCCATGTCTAACCATTTGCCTGGTGTAGATGAGTTCAGCTGCGTTCCCTAAAGCCTCAAAAATGCTGTGTCGAATGGTCAACCTGAAAATGTGTCCCAGAATTGTGGATCAGCCAAAGCAGTGAGCTCACTGTGCCCCCATGTGGACAATCTGCCACAATCTAACTCAACTTCTGTTTTGTACAATATGGGCCGACTGCGCCAGGCACTGGGGTATGGCGCCATGCAGGGAAAAACTGCCGGGGGAAACTAACCCCCTCTTTCAATTGGCTCCTTGATGCTACTCTTTCTAATGGATCCTAGCTACTTTCTCGTTCTACGGGTCGTAACAGCCAGTTTTACAGACGAGAGTTTCGACTTAGGTTTTTAAGCCATAGATGATGAGTCGGATTTCCCTGTTAGTTTTGGACACAAAATAAGTATAAGTAGTGATGGGAAACAGAGGATTTATGAAGGTTTCAGCGCGTTCACCAAATTGTGTAAAAAAAAACGTTTAATTACTCAGAGCTTCATTATCTGTTCCCAATGCACATTAGGGACATCTGCTGGTCAGAAATAAATAGCAACTTGTGATGATCAGATAGACGTGTATTGTCTCCATTATCTTCATCAAAACTGTGGCTCAGCATTAAATCGTTGGCTTTAATAGCATATAATTAGTTGGCATACAAGGTTTGCGTTGAAGTTGACTATTTCTCAAAAACAGAATATGTGGCATTATTTATGACTCTTAACACAGACGCCTATACTAATACTAAATAAAACCTTATGTGAACAACAGTGCAGAAAGTGTGGTTTCACATAAAACAATTTTCAAAATAGTGTGCCTTCAAAGGAGTCGACCTCACACATTCACTGTCCTGAATGTGCCATAGTTCACCACTCTAGGTGCTAAACTACCAGTCAAGTGAAACTTTATGTACAAAATCCTAATTATGCTTGTAAATATGTTGTCCAGTAGATGTCTCTGTTTGAAAGTAGCTTGGTATCGAAGAAAGCACCAGAACCAATGCGAAATCAGTGGCACTCTAACTGAAGTTACACTGCAAACTTACTGCAGTAAAAAAACGAGTTATATTGGACGCAGTATTTGCAGCATACTGCAGTTATACTGCACTCGAACTACAGTTGTACTGCAGATATACTACACACTGACTCCAATCTTTTTTCGTAAAGGAAGTTTGAAAAAGCAAGTGATAAAATAAAGCTTCAGACATCATTGATGGGACCGGTTGGACATACTGCCAATGTAACGGATGTGAAACGGCTAGCTAGTTAGCGGTGATGCGCGCTAAATAGCGTTTCAATCGGTGACGTCACTTGCTCTGAGACCTTGAAGTAGTGGTTCCCCTTGCTCTGCAAGGACCGCGGCTTTTGTCGAGCGATGGGTAACGATGCTTCGTGGGTGTCAGTTGTTGATGTGTGCAGAGGGTCCCTGGTTCGCGCCCGGGTATGGGCGAGGGGACGGTCTAAAGTTATACTGTTACACCAAATTCTCTAAAATGACGTTGGAGGCGGCTAGGTAGAGAAATTAACATTACATTCTCTGGCAACAGCTCATTCCTGCAGTCAGCATGCCAATTGCAATCTCCCTCAAACTTGAGACATCTATGGCATTGTGTTGTGTGACAAAACTGCCCGTTTTAGAGTGGCCTGTATAATGATCATGCTGTTGAATCAGCTTCTTGATATGCCACACCTGTCAGGTGGATGGATTATCTTGGCAAAGGAGAAATGCTCACTAACAGGGATGTAAACAAATTTGTTTGCAACATTTGAGAGAAATAAGCTTTTTGTGCATATGGAACATTTCTGGGATCTTTTATTTCAGCTCATGAAACATGGGATCAACACTTTACATGCTGTGTTTCTATTTTTGTACAGTGTATATTTCAGTTCGGGCCAAATATATTGGCACCCCTGCATTTTTCTTAAATAATTCCCTATTTCTTCTAAAATAAGTTGAAAATTATACATATATATTTTTATCTCCTAGCCTACATGCATATAACAGTATAATAAATATAGTATTGTAGGCTTCCAATAATATCACTTTACTTCCAGGTGGTAATTGAGAACTACACCGTGTGTACAAAATATTCTCTTTCCATGACATAGACTAACCAGGTGAATCCAGGTGAAAGCTATGATCCCTTATTGTTGTCACCTGTTAAATTCACATTATTCAGTGTAGATGAAGGGGAGGAGACAGGTTAAAGAAATAATTTCGATTTTTGTATGTGTGCCATTCAAAGGGTGACTAGGCAAGACAAAAGATTTAAGTGCCTTTGAACAGATAATGGTAGTAGGTGCCAGGTGCACCGGTTTGAGTATGTCAAGAACTGCAACGCTGCTGGGTTTTCCACGCTCAACAGTTACCTGTGTGCCCAGCCAACATGGCACAACTGTTGGAAGCATTGTAGTCAACATGGGCCAGCATCCCTGTGGAATGCTTTCGACACCTTGTAGAGTCCATGCCCCGACGAATGCAGGATGTGCTGATGTCAAAAGGGGGTGCAGCTCAATAGTAGAAAGGTTTTGTACACGTACGCCTGGATCACACCGACAAGGATTTTGTGCAAACTGGTACTGAGCATCATATGTGTGCAACAAAAGTTAAACATTCGCCTTCTGATGCCATTTCTGTCAAGCCGTGTACACATACGCATACGCTTGATAAATCCAACGTATGCACCACACTGAACGCTCTGTAACGCAATGCTGTACGGCAAACACAGCGTTCCTTTGGAAATTAATGTACTTCTGGTGTACCAAAATGCAATGTAGGGCTGCACATATCAACCCATATCGCTCCCATATTATAATCATCATTATCAGTCCCATTTTGCACCACCAGATGGAGCATGTATAGAATAAACCAGTACTGCTGTGGTTCTGGCACAGATGGAACAATGAGACATATATTTCACCGGATGTATAATGTGAAGTACCCGCTTGGCGTTTCCACTCACTACCAAATATGGTAGTGATAGGAAGCCCATTTGGAAGATGGAACGTGCGACATTCGATGGAACGTTTAATCTCAATACCGTTTCCTGTTCCCAGAACTAGAATATGTTATGAACATAGTGGACTAAGTTTTGTAGACCTTACCCTTAGCAAAAAATAAATAAATCGCGTTGTTTTGGAGTGCAAAGGCGAATTGAGTTATTGCGCTCTTCACAGAGGAGGCGCGCCCTAATGGAAATATGCAGACGCATGCTAGAACACGCCTATAAGATCTCTATAGCTGGTGCTTGACTCTGCCCACCTCCTTGCTTGTTTAGCCCACGATGACTCATTAGTTCCCATTGCAAACGACAGGCAGTGGTCTATCTTGGTTTAGCTATAAACATCTTTGGTGCTAACCTCAGCATAACGGGAAAGCCTTGAAGTGATACCACTGTTCTCTGCTGAACTGGAGGGGCAGATGACTTCTACAGCCCATTCGTTTCTAATGGGGTTGAGTTGGCATCTACTGAGCTTGGACATGAAAGGCTACAGATGAAGATCGAACAAGGCTTATATGTTATTGCACTTTTAATTGAGTCATTTCAACAGCCCATTCCCAAGTAGCCAACTAGTTAATACAAATCACACAACTCAACTAGCTAGCGAAATTAGAATGGTCAAGTCATAAGGTCATGTCAAATCAAATGCATTAAATTAAGCCTTTGTGTCATTGATTCATCTGTAGACAAAGATAGCCTACATATTATCCACAGCTAGATGCAAAGTGCTTTAGTGTGTGTGGGCATCATTATAGAGATATTGTCCAGTGGACCCATTGAAGTGTGAATGAAATTATTATTACATTGGGTGCATGGCATTGGTCGCATTACAAATTAGTGAAAATTGGCTTGTGCTCAAAAGATTTGATGGTTCAATGTCTAGGCCTACTGCTGTTGTTCTTTTATGGGCAAGTCTCCTTCTGGTACGTAGTGTGATGGCCTTAGAATTAAGCTGTGGAGTTGTGATGAAATCTTGGTAAATGTCCAGGTTTGTCTCAAGGGATCACCCGGGTTCATGCATACATGGCGGGGGCATGGGGTCTGCAGACGGTAACGAGGGAATTGAGTTCAGCAGCGGGGGCGGCTAGTGCTCAGCTGTGAAGGATCATTGGTTGTAAAATAATTTCAGTTGTCTAAATTTAAAACGCTTCATGTATTTACTTGTGATTCTTATTTTTCATTTGAGTAACAGATAGTGGAACCTGATAAGGACATTGGTGACGAATGCAGGAGCTCTAGAAAGCATGCTTGTGTCCTCTCACGAAAGCGTTTATTCATGCCATATGAATGACGACAAGGATTCTTGGAAGCAAGCTATTTCTGTACCTTTTCCTGGTTGTGATCTCTGCTGTGTTAATATTCATTTAACAGATGTCGTAAGACAAAAGTCATTTGACAAGGAGGCACTTTTGCATTCTTTCCTCAACCCTCCCAGACCCAAGGTGATATTACAAACAGGGATTCCACTGATGTTACCATATACCAAGTATAGCCTATGTCACTGGAGACACTACCCTGTTGTTCTGTCAGACAAGTAACTAGGTTTCTTTTTTTCTCTTGGCACATTTAACTACAGAGGAAGAATCAGAACACAGTAAGGCCTAACTGGAATAAAGTCTGGTGCGGTCATCACATGCAGGCAGCATGGGTCTCCTCAGTGAGAGTGGGTCTGGCTTTCTTCAGAGAGTAATGGCCTTGATATTTAGACAGGAATGTGTCACGTGTCAGGGTTTTAGGTAGCCCACATGCTACCCCTACCATTGCATGAGTTCCCATTGGTTATCTGTTTGAGAGTTCATTTCATAATTAGGCTAGTCAGTCCGTAAATAATGGAGCTACAATTTGCCGCCTAGGCTAGAGACCAGGTCTTCAGCTTGTCAGGCTAATTGTGTGTTGTTTTGATGGCTCAATGCCGATTGAGTAAGCAACTGATTTGTTTGTGGGTCCCACTACACTCAGCTCATTTACAGATGAATAGTTTTGAGTACTCCAGAGGGGTCATGGAGTTATGGATGCTATTCACAGGCAACCAGCACAATATGAGTGTGCAGTGCAGGATGTGGCAGGAAGCTAAACTGTAGGGAAGAGTGGGGTAAATTGAGCCAAAGGGTTAGTTGAGACACCCCTTGTTTCTAGGAAGCCATACACAAAATGAATCATTTTACCAAATATTTAGGAAGAGGACTTCATGAAATTAAGAAACAACATGGAAAAAGTGGTAAACAAGTTACGTCCCAAAAAATGATTTTCACCAAGTCAAATGAACGTATTGTGTTGATGTTTCATGATGCTTGTATCTAAACCAAAGTAGATAATTTTAAGATTGTTCTATACATCAGTTGGGGTCTCTACAAGCTTCGATGCGAGGTTCTGAACCTAGAATGAAAGGAAAAGGGCATACCTAGTCAATTGCACAAGTGAATGCATTCAAACAAAATGTCTTCTGTATTTAACCCAAACCCTCTGAATCAGAGATGTGCAGGGGGCTGCCTTAATCGACGTCCACGTCATCGCCGCCCGGGGACCAGATGTTGTTGGGGGTTAACTGCCTTGCTCAAGGGCAGAATTGCAGATTTTTCTACCTTCATGGCTCGGGAATTCAAACCAGTGACCTTTTGGTTACTGGCCTAACTCCCTTAACTGCTAGGCTACCTGCCACCGAAAGTGCATCCTTGTAGCTGTATGGGCTAATCTAGTCAAAATGTTTGCCTTGGGGTTGAGCAAATTGAAGTGTTTTCTTCCCAGGCATAACGCTAGTCATTATCGCTGGGAAATGAGCTAACACCACGGCCTGGCCTATATTAAAAGTATCTGTTAGGTGTTAAGCCTGTATTAAATTTTTAAAATTATTAAAAGACAAAAAAGTGATTGTGTTGAATTGTGTTTGGGAAGTAAAGACAGGCATGGTTTTATAAAGGTAGTGGTCATATTTAATTCTGTACATACATTTGTAGGCAACTCAACTTACCCTGTCCTTATGCTCAACTTACCCCATACCCAGGGTAAGTTGTGCCAAGACACAATAATTAATAAAATATAAGAACACTAAATGGCTAAGTAGAATAGAATAAACATTTAGCATAAGTATAATATAGAAAAGCATGTGTTTTGGGAAAGGGGGGATTGGGGGCAAGTGTTTACATTGTGCAGTGTTAAGCAGTCATAAGAGTCTGGACAAGCTATGTTTTCAAAACTGTAATGTTTACATGTATTCTAATTATTTCCAAGGATACACAACATCCTGAAATATATGTAGATATCTTTGTTTGAAAGAATACTATATTTCCCAGGACGGAGTGATGCTGAATGTAAAAAATGTCTCAATTTACCCCACTCCCCTACATGAGGAAATTCGAACTCCATGCGTGGAAAGGAGATAGTAACAGCCTGCCTGGATTGTGTGATTTGAGCCCATCACCGAGACTACAGTATGTTCATAATGTCGGACTAGGCCCCAGACTGACACTGAGATACTATGTACATAACGTCTGCCTGCATGGAGGCTGCATCACATCCGGCCGTGATTGGGAGTCCCATAGGGCGGCGCACAATTGGCCCAGCGTAGTCTGGGTTTGGCCGGGGTAGGCTGTCATTGTAAATAAGAATTTGTTCTTAACTGACTTGACTAGTTAAATAAAGGTTAAATAAATAAATAATACATTTGCCTCCCCATTACAAGTTTTAGGTCACCACATCCTCTTCGACTGCCTCTCCTGCACATGAACTATATGGTACATGTGACATTATGAATGACTGTGTGTATATATATACACTGCCCAAAAAAATAAAGGGAATACTTAAACAACACAATGTAACTCCAAGTCAATCACACTTCTGTGAAATCAAACTGTCCACTTAGGAAAAAACACTGATTGACAATCAATTTCACATGCTGTTGTGCAAATGGAATAGACAACAGGTGGAAATTATAGGCAATTAGCAAGACACCCCCAATAAAGGAGTGGTTCTGCAGGTGGTGACCACAGACCTCTTCTCAGTTCCTATGCTTCCTGGCTGATGTTTTGGTCACTTTTGAATGCTGGCGGTGCTTTCACTCTAGTGGTGGCATGAGACGGAGTCTACAACCCACACAAGTGGCTCAGGTAGTGCAGCTCATCCAGGATGGCACATCAATGCGAGCTGTGGCAAGAAGGTTTGCTGTGTCTGTCAGCGTAGTGTCCAGAGCATGGAGGCACTACCAGGAGACAAGCCAGTACATCAGGAGACGTGGAGGAGGCCGTAGGAGGGCAACAACCCAGCAGCAGGACCGCTACCTCCGCCTTTGTGCAAGGAGGAGCAGGAGGAGCACTGCCAGAGCCCTGCAAAATGACCTCCAGCAGGCCACAAATGTGCATGTGTCTGCTCAACGGTCAGAAACAGACATGAGGGTGGTATGAGGGCCCGACGTCCACAGGTGGGGGTTGTGCTTACAGCCCAACACCGTGAAGGACTTTTTTCATTTGCCAGAGAACACCAAGATTGGCAAATTCGACACTGGCGCCCTGTGCTCTTCACAGATGAAAGCAGGTTCACACTGAGCACATGTGACAGACGTGACAGAGTCTGGAGATGCCGTGGAGAACGTTCTGCTGCCTGCAACATCCTCCAGCATGACCGATTAGGCAGTGGGTCAGTCATGGTGTGGGGTGGCATTTCTTTGGGGGGACCGCACAGCCCTCCATGTGCTCGCCAGAGGTAGCCTGACTGCCATTAGGTACCGAGATGAGATCCTCAGACCCCTTGTGAGACCATATGCTGGTGCGGTTGGCCCTGGGTTCCTCCTAATGCAAGACAATGCTAGACCTCATGTAGCTGGAGTGTGTCAGCAGTTCCTGCAAGAGGAAGGCATTGATGCTATGGACTGGCCCGCCTGTTCCCCAGACCTGAATCCAATTGAGCACATCTAGGACATCATGTCTCGCTCCATCCACCAACGCCACGTTGCATCACAGACTGTCCAGGAGTTGGCGGATGCTTTAGTCCAGGTCTGGGAGGAGATCCCTCAGGAGACCATCCGCCACCTCATCAGGAGCATGCCCAGGCATTGTAGGGAGGTCATACAGGCACGTGGAGGCCACACACACTACTGAGCCTCATTTGGACTTGTTTTAAGGACATTACATCAAAGTTGGATCAGCCTGTAGTGTGGTTTTCCACTTTAATTTTGAGTGTGTCTCCAAATCCAGACCTCCATGGGTTGATCAATTTGATTTCCATTGATAATTTTTGTGTGATTTTGTTGTCAGCACATTCAACTATGTAAAGAAAAAAGTATTTAATAAGAATATTTCATTCATTCAGATCTAGGATGTGTTATTTTAGTGTTACCTTTATTGTTTTGAGCAGTATATATATATATATATATATACACACACACACACACACACACACACACACAATATAATATACTTTTATCAGCATGTAATGGCCAAGAATAGTCACTGTAGCAGCAAAACATGTGTCAAGGGAAAGGAAATACTGACATGACAAACATACATATAGGCCAGTACAACTAAGTTAAACCAGGCTGAGGTAAGCAGGTGAGATAAAGGTGCCAATTTGTCATATCTATCATCTTTGATTGGCTGAATCAACACAATTTTACCACCTATCTTTAACATTGGGTAAAAATATAATAAATCTTTTTCGTTTTGTCGCTACTTCCTCATTGTGTTTAAGAGAGCATGCCTGATTATGTTTGTTATAATTGCCCAAAGAGCGACTGAAAGTTGTTTGTGTCATCGAAAGTTGCCGTTTTGTTTTGCTCTGCGTAAAGTTATGTATTTTTGTCTTGTATTTTTTCCTGTCTCACTGTGTTTGTAGCTAATGTGGATTATATGACTCTGGGGACGTTTGCATCAATGGAATCCCGCAAGCGCGTCACTTGAAAGGACGTCTGACTGAATATGAGCTGATTGGCTTCAGATCCTCGCCCCTGCATTGCTTGTATGGGAAATTACACCGCGCTCAAAACAACAGGGAACTCGGAAATCTCCGATTTCCGACTTCAGTGCGTTCAAGACAACTGTGAACTCTGAAATAAACGAGTTCCGACTGGGAAAAATCGTTTTGAACGATCATCCAACTAGGAATTCCAACTCGGGAACTCGGGCCTCTTTCTAAAGTTCCGGCTTTCCGTCCGAAAGATCACTGACGTCATGATTTCACCTCGTATTCTACCGAGTTCCCAGTTGTCTTGAAAGCACCATTAAAGGGGGCGTCCCTCTGACGTAATGGCAAAATAAAATTGATTGTATAAATGTGTTCCCAAGATCTCAATAACAGAACTGCAGAGCAACTTCAGATGCAAGGTAACTACGGATATTGCTTAAAATACTAGTGAGATATAAACAGGTAAGCAAGCTCTCAGCTTCCAGGTATTGCTTTCAGTATGATATTACAGTGCATTCTCTAAGTACATTTATTTAGGCAATGAATCATCCTTGCAATTTACTTTATTATTGACATTAAAACCATTTTGTCCTGAGATGCATACATCTAAAAAGACATAAATGCAAAATACCTTAGAACTGGGAGCATTTCATCCACAGTTGATGGGAGGGCAAATAAAAGTTAGTCAGAAAATATATTTGCCAGTCAATTTCTGCAAGGTAAGTAAGAAAATAACAAGAAATTATCATTATACAATCATACGGTATGTTAATACTGTTATTCAGTTATAAGAATGCTGCATGATAAGACCAGTATGAGGTACTACAGGTGTTCCCACATAGTGCCTCTGTTGTGCACCTTCTGTGTCCTAATCTAATGTACTGCCACCTACACTATTTATAAAGCAATGTAACAGTCAGATAAAAGCATACTAGTGTGGCTACAAGGACACGGATACAGAGTCTCCCCGACTTTAGTTGTGCTGACAGACATTCAAATCAGTCTGTTACATTCAGTAGGGGGGTCTACACTCCTCTTCCTTCATTTGAGTCCCAGCTCTGAAAGCCAACCCCTTCAGATGTGTCAGACATGTAGTTTGGTGTGTTTTTTAAACGTCAAGGATTTCCAGATAATGGAGATGTAGTTCGGGAACACACTTAACTATGCTTTCTAAGAATCTATGGGCAGTCAGGGAGGCTCAGACTGCCTTTTTCAAGTTTCAGGTTTTATTAGTGGTATGTATACACCGTCCAACTAAATGTTTCCTTGTAGGTTCCTTCTCGACAATGCAACAACAATAAGAAATATGTAATAAAAGATAAGAATACGACAAAGTAAATAGCTCAGTAGAACAGAAAACAGTTAGCATAAGTTTAATACAGGAAGGCACAAATTATAGTCCAATATTTACACATTTTTTGGGAAGGGGGATTGGAGGGCAAGTGTTTAAATTGTGCAGTATTTAGCAATCATAATAAGAGTCTGGTAGCAGCAGATGTGATGTGTGTGGGTGTGCGTGTGTGTGTGAAGCCTTTCGATGACCTAGATTTGACAGTCCTCTCTATTCAGGGATTTGGCAACCCAGGAGAACAGGATGTCCACTCCAAACTCATTACTAGCTTCTAGAAGATTGTAGGATCTCCTAAAGTCAGCTCACACAGACCCTCTGTAAAATTGCCATAGTCCATTTTCTCACAGATAGTTGTCTGCACCTTGAATCCACAGAAATGAATGTCCCCCCACATGGAGCTCAGCCTTATGAGAACAGCCTCTACAACTCAGAGTCTCTGAACCTGGACCTTACCTCCAGGTTAGCTATGGATGTGAGTAGTCATATGGACCAGCTCTCTGCCCCTTCTCTGACTAGCATCAACTCCCTGGTGGGCCCTTACGCTGGAGAGTTTAATACCTGTCAGATTGCCACAGCTCCTACCACCGCCTCGGACCCTGAGCCGCCCTTCAAAATTGATGACTTCCAGGTTTACGGCTGCTACCCTGGCACCTTGGCCCTGAGCTACTTCGACGAAGCCCTGTCTTCTGGTGGCTCTGACTTTTTCGGCAGCCCTGTGTCAGCCCAGTCTCCCTGTACTCCAGGTTTCCAGACCCAGCCTGCGTCAGTTTGGGACTCGCCCTTCGGTCCATACTCTCCCAACCCGGGCAGCTGGGTGGCTGATAAGACTGCATTAACACAGCCATCCTCTTTCTTCACCTTCTGTCCCGGCTCAGTTGAGGATCTGTCTCCTCTGGGCCAGCCCCAGCTGGCTGAGCAAGACCCCTTCTCTCTGGGCCATCAGCACCCCTCCCCCTTGTCCTTCTCCCCTCTAACCCAGGAGCCAGGCACCCTAGATGTCTCAGGCCTCATTGAAGGGAGAATGTCTGCGAAACCGCACAGCCCTACTGAAAACGAGGGTCTCTGTGCTGTTTGTGGGGACAACGCCTCCTGCCAGCACTATGGGGTTCGTACCTGTGAGGGCTGCAAAGGTTTTTTCAAGGTGAGAAGCTTTTTCCTTTCTCTTCAGTCAATTTCTTTCCATAACTGAGTGTCATTGCTTAACATGAACGGAAAAAGGTGCCGGTACTCATTTTGGGTGCCGGTACTCATTTTGGGTGCCGGTACTCTTTATATTTAGGTGCATGAGCTTCACAATAGTTTTGAGCTTATATTCTAAAAGAGTAGCAGTAGACAAATGCTGGTGTCGGTACTCAGCTCCGGTGAGCTCCTACCCAAGTCAAGCACTGTGTCTAATACATTTTTATTCAATGCAAAACACATTTTATACATGCATCGCCATTGCTGGACTGGTATAGAGACTGAGCTACGATAGCTAAGCTTCTTTTCTGTGTGCTTTGCAGCGTACTGTACAGAAAAAATCTAAATACGTGTGCCTTGCCAACAAGGACTGTCCAGTTGACAAGCGGCGACGGAACCGCTGTCAATTCTGTCGTTTCCAGAAGTGCCTGGCAGTAGGCATGGTGAAAGAAGGTGAGCCCTTCAGATTCATTTTACTACCACATCTCTCACCATAACCACTGTTCTTTCTCAGTTCTCAGTTGCTAAGACGTTATCAATTTCTCTCTCTCTCTCGAAGTTGTGAGAACAGATAGCTTAAAAGGTCGAAGAGGTCGTCTGCCCTCCAAGCCAAAAGCAGTCCAGTGCCTATCGTCTGCTGTGTCTCGAGTCGACATCATTGCCTCTCTTGTGAGAGAATACATTGAATCAAACTCTGGTGTTGAGAAACTGGACTACTCCAAGGTAAGGACAACTGAAAATTCTCCATTGTGGTCTATCTATTATTGTTTTTGGGGATTATTAGGTCGCTGTTGGCCTAAATAGAACCATGAGAATGCAGGGCATTCCCCTAATGGAACTAACAGAACTAACTTCTTTCCTTCCTTTGTAATTCAGTACCAGGAGACTGTGGCCAGTCTGTCAGAGAAAGAGGACACTTGTGACATCAAACAGTTCTACAACCTCCTCACAGAGTCCATGGAAGTGATCAGGAAGTGGGCTGAGAGCATCCCTGGGTTCACCTCCTTCTGCTCCGAGGACCAGGAGCTGCTATTGGAGTCAGCCTTCTTAGAACTGTTCATCTTGCGACTAGCATACAGGTGAAAAGAAGAACCAAATGTTATCGCTGTTAAAAAAATAAAATGCTAAAAAAAAACAGCTTGCATAATCAGAGCCATGGCTTTGTTGTTTTGACATTACTCGCTGTATTGCTATGATTATACAGTACATACATTATGGATATGACTGGGGTGATTGCACCCACAACTAACATTGTGCAGATATTTTTGCTATAACAAACATGGATCCCCACCCCAAAAAGTTAATCATCCCTATTATATTCTCTTCCCAAGGTCCAACCCTGAGACAGACAAGCTGATTTTCTGCAATGGCATGGTGCTTCACCGGATGCAGTGTGTACGGGGTTTCGGTGACTGGATAGACTCCATCATGGACTTCTCCCAGAGCCTCCACCGCATGAACCTGGACGTGTCATCCTTCTCCTGCCTCACAACTCTGGTCATAATCACTGGTGAGAGCTCAACCCACCTATGCTTACACGTCAGCCTGCCAGGCTGTGCTAGAGATATGACACCATAAACCAGTACAGTATGAGGTTGCAACATAGAGCCTGCAGTCAAGCTTTATGCTCACCCTAACCTGAGCTGCCTGAACAAGCTGAATATGCATGAATCTTGACACATAGGCCTACATAATGTTAATGTTAATGTTAAAAATGACCTCTCTTTTTGGTGTTCACTCTGCTTTACCTGGTCACACACTCATGCCCTTTCTGTCTCCTGATTCTCCACAGACCGCCACGGCCTGAAGGATCCAAAGCGTGTGGAGGAGTTCCAGAGCCAGCTAATCACCTGTCTCGGAGATCACGTCTCCAGCTGCGCCCCCGACTCCACTGGGCCCAACTACCTGTCCCGCCTTCTGGGAAAACTGCCCGAGCTACGGACTCTCTGCACCCAGGGCCTGCAACGGATCTTCTATCTCAAGCTTGAGGACTTGGTCCCACCACCCCCCATAGTTGACAGAATGACCATGGACATTCTGCCTTTATGAGAGCGAGATAAGACAATACCGACTGTGCACTTGTGCTGCTAAAACGACGATAAAGGAACGTCAAATGATCAAGCGGTCTCCGTGTTGAGTAGGGACAAATTAAGGAAACTATGCTCCCAAAGATTTCACATGAAAGTACTGAATTATACTGTGAGACTTAAAAAGATATGAAGCTATTCAAGCACTATCGTACTTGAGGAAAAATTGACCTCTCTCATTCATTAGCAATGGCTGTAGTATGGTGATGAAAATGTGTTATAATTGAAATAGTTTTCCTTGTTTTAGTGCAGTATTTCAGACTTATGGCTTTGAGTGTGCACTAACTGTTAGTGTGCCACCAATGATCCACAACCAAAATGGTAGACAGTGGTCAACTGTGGGAGATGAGGTGGACGTGTGTCACGCCCTGACCTTAGAGATCCTGTTTATGTCTCTATTTTGGTTTGGTCAGGGTGTGAGTTGGGGTGGGTATTCTATATTCTATTATTTATATTTCTATGTTTTGGCCCGGGTAGGGTTCTCAATCAGGGACAGCTGTCTATCGTTGTCTCTGATTGAGAACCATACTTAGGTAGCCCTTTTATCCACCTGTCTTTGTGGGAAGTTGACTTTTGTTTATGGCACATAGCCTGTTGCTTCACGGGTGTTTTCTCGTTTGTTGTTTTGTTGGTGTCATTTTTTATAATAAAAGAAAATGCACGCTGACCACGCTGCACCTTGGTCCACTTCCTTCAACAGCCGTGACATAACTTCCCACCACCAAAGGACCAAGCAGCGTGGTCAGGAGGAGAGGACACGACGGAAACCTGAGAGGCAGCCCCAAAATATTTTTTGGGGGGGGGCAGATGACGTGGGCGTCTGTGCTGAGGGGTGAGACCGAGGAGGAATTCTTGGACCATTTGAGTGAGGAGTGGTTGGCAGTAGAGAGGGACGAAAGAGTTTGGAGGGGTTGGAGTGTGGAGCAAGACAGTCACTTTGAGGAGCATGTGACCCTTCAGGTACCATGCTTTGCGGTTACATGTACTGTGTCGCCGGTATGCATCCACAGCCCAGTGAGTCCTGTGCCAACACCCCGCAGTTGCCAGGCTAGGGTAAGCATCCATGGCACGAAGCCTCCAGTGACGATCCCATGGCACGAAGCCTCCAGCGACGTTCTCCAGTCCGAGGCCCGCTGCGAGGGTCCCCAGTCAGGGGTTGGCGATGAGGTTCCCCGCACCAGAGGTGCCACCAAAGTGGGGTGAGCCAGTGGTGGAGCCGGGTCTGCGTCCCGCACCTGAGCCGCCACCGCGGATAGATGCAGACCCAGACCCTCCCCTATAGGTTTAGGTTTTGCGGCTGGAGTCCACACCTTTGGGGGGGGGGGGGGGGGTACTGTCACGCCCTGACCTTAGCGATCCTGTTTATGTCTCTATTTTGGTTTGGTTGGAGTGGGTATTCTATATTCTATTATTTGTATTTCTATGTTTTGGCTGGGTAGGGTTCTCAATCAGGGACAGCTGTCGCTCGTTGTCTCTGAGAACCATACTTAGGTAGCACTTTTATCCACCTGTCTTTGTGGGAGGTTGACTTTTGTTTATGGTACATAGCCTGTAGCTTCACGGTTGTTTTCTCATTTGTTTTCTCATTTGTTGTTTTGTTGGTGTCTTTTATAATAAAAGAAAATGTAAAAAGCAGACTGTTAACAACTTAAATACCACCATGCTGTGCTATAATTGAGAGCCTATACAGTAGATTCTGATCAACATAAAGGAATGTATTACATTTACACAGGCCCTATGACTGCATTGTCTTACTATAAGTCTGTATATTATGCCTTAGCTATGGTCTTTTTAAGATTCAGGTTCAAGATTGTACTTGTATTCTAATGGTGTTATTGCATATGCACAATGAATCGACTGTAGCATTGTGACTGAAACATGTTACAATCATAAGGAAATCTGAGAAGGTTCCCTGACCTACCAATTGGAGATAGTGTTGATTATGCTATTTGTCAGTAATGTTGTGCAAATATCACTATGGCAGCTATGATTGAACAGCTCAAACAAATATTACAACTGTATTATTGGTTGTTGCGTCTATGAATATTATACATAGCTTGTGACTTTCTGTGTAATACATGACAATGAATGTTTTTAAATTAGCATGGGTTACTTAAAGCCACAATCTGCAAGATGTGCAGTCATGACATTTCCAGATGTAAAGAGCACTTGATTATAAAATGATTAAAGTGCTCAAGAAATGATCAACTTGCTTTAAAGCTATTGTACATCATTTGTTCACAGTTTCCTTGATCTGCAAAAACACAACATTTAGTAGTTATGATAACATGAGTCATATTTTTCAAAATCAAGAGGATTACAGTACTTCCTTATTTGACATTTCTGGAAATCTTAGACTGTGGCTTTAACATTTCATATGTATTGTGATACACTCTCATTTAGTTTTGGGCATTACATAGACAGAATTGTTCATCTTTATGCCGCAGCTCCATATACAAGAGTTCTGTAACAGAATTGTTCTCTCTATTTTTCACAGCATGAAAGTCCAGTTGTGTGAATTTAGGTCTGATTAAATGAGTACCAACACCAATTTTAGTCCACTTCAATCATTGATTAAAAAAAGCCTTCTAGGCATTAGGCCTAGAGATTGCACTGGAGAAGGTCCAAATGAGTCTGCTGGCAATTACTATGTAATCAAGCTGGTATTACAAAGTGTTCATATTGGCACATACACACATATGGGCCATCAGTCCATCCATCTTATGCCTCCAATGGGGCTTTGCAAGGCACATTGTGCCAACAAAAAAGGTGATGAAATCAACAGGACACAGTCACCATAGCCAGGATTACCTTTGGGCGCCTGGATAATACATTGGGCCTGGATAGTACATCAGTTTACCTTGGGGGTTCCACGTCAGGGTCCGTCTAGTGGAATCTTGCAAATGGGTTCTGTGAATGTCGCCATAACCCAAAACCCTTTTTGGTTCCAGATAGCACCTTTTTTCTAAGAGTGTATAGCTTTCTGGATTCTATGTATGGCCAACCCAGATCTGTCTCATGTTAATGGTTTCTCTCACTTGTGATTGGATACCTTTCATTAACCTATTTAATCCATCTGTGACCGTAAAAAACGTTTTCAGTTATAAGGTTATAAGGCCAGCAAATATTGAAATAATAAAGGATCTCAATGAATGATGTGCAGTGTCACATATTTAGTGTAAATTGTCACATGACCAGATCATGATGTTTACTTAGTAGATGCACCATAAGAAGAGGATAGCTGCATCAAAGCTCCCAAACAACAGGTTAGTAAAGTATGTTAACATAAAGATAAGACAAAGATTTTTGGTACACATCATCTTTAAGGTGTCCAGGTCAGTTACTCATCAAATATGATACAATATTGTGTAAAACGTTGAATTTGTAGATGAATCGACATTTTGACTTTATTACCCCTTTTCCCGACGTTTTAGACATGAGGTGTGACATGCAGAACATCAGGCTCGCCCCACTAGAAGCAGTGCATGATCAACGCCACCCTCAGCAAGGAGATGTGCTGGAAGTGATGTACTCTCTCACTCTGGGGGTAAGACATAATTTAAACATACACAGATATACAGTACCTTTGGAAAATATTCAGACCCCTTCCACATTTTTTTATGTTACAGCCTTATTCCAAAATGTATTAAATAAAACAATTTCCTCAGCAATCTACACAGAATACCCTACAATGATAAAGCGAAAACAGGTTTTTAGATTTTTTTGCAAATTTATTCAAATAAAAAAACAGAAATACCTTATTTACATAAGTATTCAGACCCTTTGCTATTAGACTCGAAATTGAGCTCTGGTGCATCCTGTTTCCATTGATCATCCTTGATGTTTCATCAAATTGATTGGAGTCCACCTGTGGAATATTCAATTGATTGGACATGATTTGGAAAGACACACACCTGTCTTTATAAGGTCACACAGTTGACAGTGTGTGTCAGAGAAAAAACCAAGCCATGAGGTCGAAGGCATTGTCCGGGGAGAGCTCCGAGACAGGATTGTGTCGAGGCACAGATCTAGGGAAGGGTACCAAAACATTTCTGCACCATTGAAGGTCCCCAAGGACACAGTGGCCTCCATCCTTCTTAAATGGAAGAAGTTTGGAACCACCAAGACTCTGGAACCCGATGGTCACTCTGACAGAGCTCTAGAGTTCCTCTGTGAAGATGAGAAAACCATCCAGAAGGACAACCATCTCTGCACTCTGCACTCAGCACTCCACCAATTAGGCCTCTATGGTAGAGTGGCCAGACGGAAGCCATTCATCAACAAAAGGCACATAACAGCCCGCTTGGAGTTTGCCAAAAGGCACCTAAAGGACTCTCAGACCAGATTCACTGGTCTGATGAAACCAAGATTGAATTCTTTGTGTCATGTCTGGAGGAAACCTGGCACCATCCCTACGGTGAAGTATGGTGGTGGCAGCATCATGCTGTGGGGATGTTTTTCAGCTGCAGGGACTGGGAGACTAATCAGGATCGAGGCAAAGATGAACGGGACAAAGTACAGAGAGATCCTTGATGAAAACCTGTACCAGAGCGCTCAGGACCTCGGACTGGGGGCAAAGATTCACCTTCCAACAGCACAACGACCCTAAGCACACAGCCAAGACAACGCAGGAGTGGCTTCGGGACAAGTCTCTGAATGTCCTGGAGTGGCCCAGACAGAGCCCGAACTTGAACCCGATCGAACATCTCTGGAGAGATCTGAAAATAGATGTCCAGCAACGCTCCCCATCCAACCTGACACAGCTTGAGAGGATCTACAGAGAAGAATGGGAGAAACTCCCCAAATACAGGTGTGCCAAGCTTGTAGCGTCATACCCAAGAAGACTCAAGTCTGTAATTGCTGCCAAAGGCGCTTCAACAAAGTACTTAGTAAAGGGTCTGAATACTTATGTAAATGTAATATTTCAGTTGTTACTTTTGAATAAATTAGCAAAAATGTCTAAACCTATTTTGCTTTGTCATTATGGGGTAATCCATTTTAGAACAAGGCTGTAAATAACAAAATGTGGAAAAAGTCAAGGGATCTGAATACTTTATGAAGGCACTGGAAATTCCCACTGTAAAATGCAATGTGAATTTTGTAGTCCTACTAAATGAAACTGAAGACATGCACTCAGACCAGCCTTTGTGATTGAACTTACGTTAACTACATTACTTTAGCTGGCTGCTTTCAGCAAAACGTATTCTATTCTGGGAGCCTAGTGTGTGTGTGCGTGTGTGTGTGTGTATGAACTGTGAAATAGTTTTGGACCATTGGCTACCCTGAAAACAGGTACTGACATGAGGAGGAATATGAGTCTGTCAAAGGTTGCCACGCTGGATGGTGATGGTGATTGAGACTTTGGTGGTCCCCACAACAAAGAAGCAGGTGTCCCTTCCAGTGATGTGGAGCTGACCTTGGACCTGGTGCCACTAAGTAAGTCCCTCCCTCCTTGGCCTCCCGAGTGGCGCAGTGGTCCAAGGCACTGCATCACAGTGCTAGCTGTGCCAATAGAGATCCTGGTTTGAATCCAGGCTCTGTCGCAGCCGGCCGCGACCGGGAGAGCATGGGGCAGCGCACAATTGGCCCGGCGTCGTTAGGGGAGGGTTTGGCCGGCTGGGATGTCCTTGTCCCATTGCGCTCTAGCGACTCCTGTGGCGGGCCGGGAGCATGCACGCTGACACGGTCGCCAGGTGTACGATTTTTCCTCTGACACATTGGTGCTGCTGGCTTCTGGGTTAAGCAAGCATTGTGTCAAGCAGCAGTGCGGCATGGCTGGGTCTTGTTTTGGAGGACGCACGGCTCTTGACCTTCACCTCTCTCGAGTCCGTACGGGAGTTGCAGCAATGGGACAAGACTGTAACTACCAATTGGATACCATGAAATTGGGGAGAAAAAGGGGTACTTCAACAACAACAAAAATATACCCTTCCTCCTTGATATTGAAATCCTTTCGACTGCCTATTCAATGGTAATGTCCCTTGCACTATAGGGACACTTGACCACAACCACTGCTATGGCGACCACAAAGCCCTGACTTCTCACATCCATGCCAGTTGCCATTTGAATGCCTTGATGCCCTCCTCTTTGTTATTTGTGCCTCACTTTACAGAACACCCCATCCAACGACTGATCTGAGGACCCTTTTTAGCAGCGGTGGAGTAACGCGCTTGGCCTTTACCACTGCTCCATAATTGCTGGCCGTCAACCTCCTTTTCCTCATGGTGTGCCTGTTGGAGTTGGTGCAAGGGTAGCGGTTGTTATGGCTCCTGTTCAAGGAGACATGCTATTCCACTGAACCTGCCACAGAGACTGTTCCTTAGCCACTGAAGATCCTGCTCTTTGGGCTCTCGGGACAGAAGGTTGTAGTCTTCGGCCAGGTACAGGTCCTCCACTGATTGCACCTGGTTGGACACCGCTGGTTTCCTCCACTTGCATTCCACATCCATATGCCTGATATTGTGAACCGACAAAATAGGCTGCATGGCAAGACTTATGAGCTCCACTGAGGCATTCCCATGTGGTAGAGAGAATCCCCTGGTCACCTATAGAGACCTGCCAAGAGGAAGGATTTAAAGTGCCACATGCCTTTCAATGCATGACTTTGAACATGTTGAAATGCATTTATTGCAATAAATGTGCTATATAAATAAAGTTTGATTTGATCGATGACATTACAGCTGTAGAATATTTAATAAACACGTTTTCACATGAGGACATTAAGTTTTTCCATAAACCTTTAATTGATATTGGGCTCCCGGGTGGCGCAGCGGTCTAAGGCACTGCATCTCAGTGCAAGAGGCATCACTACAGTCCCTGGTTTGAATCCAGACTGAATCACATCCGGCCGTGATTGGGAGTCCTATAGAGCACAGTCGTCCGGGTTTGGCCGGGGTAGGCTGTCATTGTAAATAACAATTTGTTACTAACTGACTTGCCTAATTAAATAAAGGTTACATTACAACCACAACAAAAAATATATAGTGGGAAGGATCCATAAATCAAGACTGGATAAATACATGTAGCACTCCAAATGAATAAATACTGTGCCTTTGAAGATTTGTCATGAAACTACAGTACAGGCTGGATGTCTAAACAAAGTCAATTCTGAATGTCAATATATTTTTGAATTCATTCTCATCAATGACAACATTCTAGAACTGAGTTATCACTCATCGAAGTCTGGTATCTGGGATAATCTGGTTAATGATTATATAATTGATTAAGTGTATTTTTCCTTGGACAATGTTGACAGCTGTATAGAACACATTGTATTACTAAGATGCTTAAACTTAACTTAATAGCTACACTTACCGACACAGGATAAACTTTATCCCTCATGCTGGCCCTGACCAAACCGGTAGGATGCCCGTCAATAGCTGTACTTACAGCGGTCTTACAGTGGTCTTCTCCACATGGCCAGACTTTCAGTGGTCTTCTCCACATGGCCAGACTTACAGTGGTCTAGTCCCATTTTAATGCTCTTATGCTCATCCTTGAAAAATGCCATAAGGTCTGAAATAGACACCAAAGTTGATGTACTGTACAAACAATTATCTCGGCTAAGATCTACTGCTCTGCTAACTAGCTAGCTAAAGTGTAGTCAGTGGTTAGCTAAGACATAAGAGGATCATTGCTTGATTTATTGATTGATTGAACACAGAAGGTCTCTCTGATCGCACTGGTGAACAGTAGATGACAGAGAGGATGTGTAGGAGCTTCCTGTAGGAATTAGTCGTCTTGCTGAGGTCTTCTCTGTTGCTAATTAGCATTTTGAATTTTTGAGAGTAAATTGAGAATAATTTATTGATAAAACTCGCCTTGTCCGTGAGAGAATTAAACGGTTCACGCCAGGATAAGGTTACACTAAACACAGACCTTTATATGAAGTAGTTCTAAAATCCCAGATGCAAAAATGACTGGTGAAAAAACAATTGGAACCATTACTGTGTTTTCTAGGTATTATGACACGTCCACTGTGCCGGGCTATACAATCAATACTGTGTCTGTCTGTATGACTACTGCCTAGTTCAAATGACTATAGACATATAAGAGTCACATTCTTTCACAGATTATGTCACCTTGTCCCAATAAGCTACTCCTACTGCATGCATGTGTCCCATCTAAGCCTTTACATGGGGCTTCAACTAAGAGACAGGTGGTAGTGATACTGTACATGTGCAGGTGTTTTAGTTTCCCATTGTCTGATATTGAAAAACTCCTAAACCTGAACATATTCTGGTTTAATATGCCTCTTACTATTAGGGAAGGACAAGAAACCCAAAGGACAGTGTTGGGAAGAGGTGCGTACTGAGCAGGGAGGGAATGTTTTTCGCTTGATGTGCAGATTACGAAATTCAATGTCTGCTATGGAAACCCAATATGAACCTGTGAAGGTCATGGCAATCTTATATTAAAAAATACCAAGACTCATCCAGCAAGAGTAATTGGATAGAGTCACTATCACTCTTATTACAGCAGTTATGTGGGTAATGGCATGCCGTTGTGCATATGAGTACCCCACCCTTTGAAAAAGAGAAATCACCTTTCTTAAAGAGCACATGAAGAGAACTGAAAAGTCATGGATTTACATTCTTCAGAAGGATAAGAGTACACTCCAGTCCAGACCCCACTACCGACTGTCTACCAACCATGCACTGTTTTGGAAATGGGGTGGCTGTGAGAACATGAGAATGTTACAATTATAAAACAAGAGTGACAGAGAGGCTTGGGCTCCAATTCTTTTGGACGCACGCCTGAAACTTGTTTGCGGCAGGCACACCACCCAGACATCCAGCCAGCCCAGGCATGAGGAGGTCAGAGGGATCACATACCAGACACAAGCAGCCACGTAAAATAAAATAAAGCTAAGGCCCAGAGCAGTCAGAGGCAAATGCAAGAGTCTGGAAATATATAATTTTATACTAATTCAATTTCTCAGAAAAAAATTGACTTTGTTTAATTTAACAAGTATAAATAAACCGTGGTGGATTTGGCCTCAAAAGAAGGAAACATATGCAGAAAATAACCTCATACCTACTGCAAAATATGGTGGTGGATATTTGATGTTATGGGGCTATTTTGCTTCCACAAGTACTGGGGCCCTATTTAAGGTCAACAGCATCATGAACTCTATAAGAGGACATTTTGGCAAAAACGTGGTTGCGTCAGACAGGAGGCTGAAACTTGGTGGATCTTCCAGCAAGACAATGTTCAATCTACAGACTTGAACCCCTTTGAAAACATGTGGTTTAAGTTGAAGAGGGCAGTCCAAAAGCGCTGCAGACCAAAGGATATCTAGTATACAGGAAAGATACATACAGGAAAGATTCTGTATGGAACAATGGTCTAAGATCACTCCCAATGTGTTCTCCAATCTCATTAAACATTACAGGAACATACTAAATGTCATTATTCTTACAAGGGGAGGGTGCACAAAGTATTAAAAATAGGGGTGCCAATAATATCCTATCTGAGTATACAGTATGGCTCAGTCAAATTTATTTCAATCAATCAAATTTATTTATATAGCCCTTCGTACATCGGCTGATATCTCAAAGTGCTGTACATAAACCCAGCCTAAAACCCCAAACAGCAAGCAATGCAGGTGTAGAAGCACGGCGGCTAGGAAAAACTCCCTAGAAAGGCCAAAACCTAGGAAGAAACCTAGAGAGGAACCAGGCTATGTGGGGTGGCCAGTCCTCTTCTGGCTGTGCCGGGTGGAGATTATAACAAAACATGGTCAAGATGTTCAAATGTTCATAAATGACCAGCATGGTCGAATAATAATAAGGCAGAATAGTTGAAACTGGAGCAGCAGCACAGTCAGGTGGACTGGGGACAGCAAGGAGTCATCATGTCAGGTATTCCTGGGGCATGGTCCTATGGCTCAGGTCAGTTGAAACTGGAGCAGCAGCACAGCCAGGTGGACTGGGGACAGCAAGGAGTCATCATGTCAGGTAGTCCTGGGGCATGGTCCTAGGGCTCAGGTCCTCCGAGAGAGAGAAAGAGAGGAGGAGAGAATTAGAGAACGCACACTTAGATTCACACAGGACACCGAATAGGACAGGAGAAGTACTCCAGATATAACAAACTGACCCTAGCCCCCCGACACATAAACTACTGCAGCATAAATACTGGAGGCTGAGACAGGAGGGGTCAGGAGACACTGTGGCCCCATCCGAGGACACCCCCGGACAGGGCCAAACAGGAAGGATATAACCCCACCCACTTTGCCAAAGCACAGCCCCCACAACACTAGAGGGATATCTTCAACCACCAACCTACCATCCTGAGACAAGGCTGAGTATAGCCCACAAAGACCTCCGCCACGGCACAACCCAAGGGGGGGGGGGGGGGCGCCAACCCAGACAGGATGACCACATCAGTGACTCAACCCACTCAGGTGACGCACCCCCTCCAGGGACGGCATGAGAGAGCCCCAGTAAAGCCAGTGACTCAGCCCCTGTAATAGGGTTAGAGGCAGAGAATCCCAGTGGAAAGAGGGGAACCGGCCAGGCAGAGACAGCAAGGGCGGTTCGTTGCTCCAGAGCCTTTCCGTTCACCCTCCCACTGCTGGGCCAGACTACACTCAATCATATGACCCACTGAAGAGATGAGTCTTCAGTAGAGACTTAAAGGTTGAGACCGAGTTTGCGTCTCTGACATGGGTAGGCAGACCGTTCCATAAAAATGGAGCTCTATAGGAGAAAGCCCTGCCTCCAGCTGTTTGCTTAAAAATTCTAGGGACAATTAGGAGGCCTGCGTCTTGTGACCGTAGCGTACGTGTAGGTATGTACGGCAGGACCAAATCAGAGAGATAGGTAGGAGCAAGCCCATGTAATGCTTTGTAGGTTAGCAGTAAAACCTTGAAATCAGCCCTTGCTTTGACAGGAAGCCAGTGTAGAGAGGCTAGCACTGGAGTAATATGATCAAATTTTTTGGTTCTAGTCAGGATTCTAGCAGCCGTATTTAGCACTAACTGAAGTTTATTTAGTGCTTTATCCGGGTAGCCGGAAAGTAGAGCATTGCAGTAGTCTAACCTGGAAGTGACAAAAGCATGGATTAATTTTTCTGCATCATTTTTGGACAGAAAGTTTCTGATTTTTGCAATGTTACGTAGATGGAAAAAAGCTGTCCTTGAAATGGTCTTGATATGTTCTTCAAAAGAGAGATCAGGGTCCAGAGTAACGCCGAGGTCCTTCACAGTTTTATTTGAGACGACTGTACAACCATTAAGATTAATTGTCAGATTCAACAGAATATCTCTTTGCTTCTTGGGACCTAGAACAAGCATCTCTGTTTTGTCCGAGTTTAAAAGTAGAAAGTTTGCAGCCATCCACTTCCTTATGTCTGAAACACATTCTTCTAGCAAGGGCAATTTTGGGGCTTCACCATGTTTAATTGAAATGTACAGCTGTGTGTCATCCGCATAGCAGTGAAAGTTAACATTATATTTTCGAATGACATCCCCAAGAGGTAAAATATATAGTGAAAACAATAGTAGTCCTAAAACGGAACCTTGAGGAACACCGAAATTTACAGTTGATTTGTCAGAGGACAAACCATTCACAGAGACAAACTGATATCTTTCCGACAGATAAGATCTAAACCAGGCCAGAACTTGTCCGTGTAGACCAATTTGGGTTTCCAATCTCTCCAAAAGAATGTGGTGATCGATGGTATCAAAAGCAGCACTAAGGTCTAGGAGCACGAGGACAGATGCAGAGCCTCGGTCCGATGCCATTAAAATGTCATTTACCACCTTCACAAGTGCCGTCTCAGTGCTATGATGGGGTCTAAAACCAGACTGAAGCATTTCGTATACATTGTTTGTCTTCAGGAAGGCAGTGAGTTGTTGCGCAACAGCCTTTTCTAAAATTTTTGAGAGGAATGGAAGATTCGATATAGGCCGATAGTTTTTTATATTTTCTGGGTCAAGGTTTGGCTTTTTCAAGAGAGGCTTTATTACTGCCACTTTTAGTGAGTTTGGTACACATCCGGTGGATAGAGAGCCGTTTATTATGTTCAACATAGGAGGGCCAAGCACAGGAAGCAGCTCTTTCAGTAGTTTAGTTGGAATAGGGTCCAGTATGCAGCTTGAAGGTTTAGAGGCCATGATTATTTTAATCATTGTGTCAAGAGATATAGTACTAAAACACTTGAGCGTCTCTCTTGATCCTAGGTCCTGGCAGAGTTGTGCAGACTCAGGACAACTGAGCTTTGAAGGAATACGCAGATTTAAGGAGGAGTCCGTAATTTGCTTTCTAATAATCATAATCTTTTCCTCAAAGAAGTTCATGAATTTATCACTGCTAAAGTGAAAGTCATCCTCTCTTGGGGAATGCTGCTTTTTAGTTAGCTTTGCGACAGTATCAAAAAGGAATTTTGGATTGTTCTTATTTTCCTCAATTAAGTTAGAAAAATAGGATGATCGAGCAGCAGTAAGGGCTCTTCGGTACTGCACAGTTCTGTCTTTCCAAGCTAGTCGGAAGACTTCCAGTTTGGTGTGGCGCCATTTCCGTTCCAATTTTCTGGAAGCTTGCTTCAGAGCTCGGGTATTTTCTGTGTACCAGGGAGCTAGTTTCTTATGAGAAATGTTTTTAGTTTTTAGGGGTGCAACTGCATCTAGGGTATTGTGCAAGGTTAAGTTGAGTTCCTCAGTTAGGTGGTTAACTGATTTTTGTCCTCTGGCGTCCTTGGGTAGACAGAGGGAATCTGGAAGGACATCAAGGAATCTTTGTGTTGTCTGTGAATTTATAGCACGACTTTTGATGATCCTTGGTTGGGGTCTGAGCAGATTATTTGTTGCAATTGCAAACGTAATAAAATGGTGGTCCGATAGTCCAGGATTATGAGGAAAAACATTAAGATCCACAACATTTATTCCATGGGACAAAACTAGGTCCAGTGTATGACTGTGACAGTGAGTGGGTCCAGAGACATGTTGGACAAAACCCACTGAGTCGATGATGGCTCCGAAAGCCTTTTGGAGTGGGTCTGTGGACTTTTCCATGTGAATATTAAAGTCACCAAAGATTAGAATATTATCCGCTATGACTACAAGGTCCGATAGGAATTCAGGGAACTCAGTGAGGAACGCTGTATATGGCCCAGGAGGCCTGTAAACAGTAGCTATAAAAAGTGATTGAGTAGGCTGCATAGATTTCATGACTAGAAGCTCAAAAGACGAAAACGTCATTTTTTTTTTTGTAAATTGAAATTTGCTATCGTAAATGTTAGCAACACCTCCGCCTTTGCGGGATGCACGGGGGATATGGTCACTAGTGTAGCCAGGAGGTGAGGCCTCATTTAACACAGTAAATTCATCAGGCTTAAGCCATGTTTCAGTCAGGCCAATCACATCAAGATTATGATCAGTGATTAGTTCATTGACTATAATTGCCTTTGAAGTAAGGGATCTAACATTAAGTAGCCCTATTTTGAGATGTGAGGTATCATGATCTCTTTCAATAATGACAGGAATGGAGGTGGTCTTTATCCTAGTGAGATTGCTAAGGCGAACACCGCCATGTTTAGTTTTGCCCAACCCAGGTCGAGGCACAGAATACCCAGTACCCAGTAAAATACCCAGTACCCAGAAAATACCCAGTATTTTCATTATTTATGTATTGCTAAGTATTTGCATTATTAAATTACTATCACCCCGTAGCACTCACTTCTGTCATCATGAAGTGCTTTGAGAGGCTAGTTAAGGATGACCGCCACCTTACGTGACACTCTAGACCACATATGTCAGAGTCAAGGCCCGCGGGCCACATCCGGCCCGCAAGAAGGTTTTTTACGGCCCCTGGGATGATCTTGATTTATTATTAGAACCGGCCCGCAGCAAGCCGGCAGCCCGCAGATCTTTTACACGCACCAATACTACATTTCCCACAATGCAAAGGTGACGCACCGAGCAGTAGGCTGCTTCATTTCAATATTTATTGGCACAGCAGTCGTCAGCATCACAGTAAAATTAACTTTCAGATACCCATCAAAAATGGCAAAACGGAAGGTGGATACTGAGAACCGGGGGTTTCAAACAAGGTGGGAGTCGGAGTATATGTTCACGAAGGTAGCTGGAAAACCTGTGTGTCTTCTGTGTGGAGAAAGTGTGGCGGTACTGAAAGAGTATAATCTGAGACGACATTATGAAACGAAACACGCGGACAAAAACAAGAATATGGACATGGAACAAAGGCTACAAAAGGCAGAGGAATTAAAACGAGGCCTCAAATCTCGACAGGCTCTGTTCAAAAAAGCCAAATCACAAGGCCAGGCTGCTGTCAAGGCCAGTTTTATTTTGGCAGAAGAGATCGCTAAATCAGCCCGGCCATTTACGGAGGGGGATTTCATCAAAAACTGCATGATTAAAGTTTGTGACGAAGTTTGCCCAGAAAAAAGGCAACTCTTTTTAAATGTGAGTCTGAGCAGAAACACCATTGCCGAGAGAGTAGACCAGTTGTCCATCAATCTAAAAGAGCAGCTTGTGAAAAAGGGAAAAGATTTTATTGCATATTCCTTGGCTGTGGATGAGAGCACCGACATTTCTGACATTGCCCAGTTGTCAATTTTCATCCGCGGAGTGGACTCCAACCTAAGCGTGACAGAGGAGTTTTTGGCTTTACGTCCTATGCATGGCACAACTACGGGGCATGATTTGTATGAAGAGGTGTCAAGATGTGTAAATGAGATGGAGCTGCCTTGGGAAAAACTCGTGGGTTTGACAACCGACGGAGCACCTGCGATGTGTGGACACAGGAGCGGACTGGTGGCGAAGATACGGGAAAAGATGCAAGAGGAAAACGCGACAGGTGAGCTGACAGCTTATCATTGTATCATACACCAGGAAGCGTTGTGCGGTAAAGCCTTGAAAATGGAGCATGTAATGAGCATCATCACGCGCACAGTTAACTTTATCAGAGCCAAAGGTTTGAATCACCGCCAGTTCAAGGCATTTCTGACGGAGTTAGAAACGGAGCATGGTGATTTGCCTTATCACACAGAGGTGCGATGGCTAAGCCAGGGAAAGGTGCTTCAAAGATGTTTCGAGCTTCGTGAGGAGATTTGTCTGTTCTTGGACAGCAAAGGGAAAGACACAACACAACTCCGAGACGAAATGTTTCTGTGTGAAATGGCTTTTCTGTGTGACATTACGAGTCATCTGAATGCAATAAACTTGCAGCTGCAGGGTCGGGATCGTGTCATCTCTGATATGTACAGTACAGTGAAGGCATTTAAAACCAAACTGACTCTGTGGGAGACGCAGATGCGGAAAGAAAATTTGAGCCACTTTCCCAGCTGCCAGACCATGAAAGAGAAGCTCTCTACCAGTGCGTTCCCGAGCACACAGTTGGCTGATAAAATAGGTATGCTTGCCGCTGACTTTCGACGCCGATTTGCTGACTTTGAAGCACAAAAAAGCAGGTTGGAACTGCTCGGTAACCCATTTGCTGTTGACGTGGAAAGCTCACCACCAAACCTCCAAATGGAGTTGATTGACCTCCAATGCAATGATGCACTGAGGGCAAAATATGCGGCAGTGGGTGCTGCGGAGTTCGCCCGTTTCCTCCCCGGCACAATGCCCCAGCTGCGCATCCAGGCTGCTCAAACGTTGTCTATGTTTGGCAGCACATACCTGTGTGAACAACTGTTTTCTTTGATGAACCTGAACAAAACATCACACAGAAGTCGACTTACTGCTGAACACCTCCACTCAATTCTGAGGATTTCTTCAGCTCAGAGCCTTACCCCGAACATTGATGAACTTGTGGAAAAGATGGGACACCACCAAGTATCACCCTCAACCTCAAACAAGTGAACATTACTGTGCAATCACATATTTAGAGTTTTTACTCAGTTCAAGTTTAAAAGTTAAAATTTAATATTTGTTTTCACTGCATGTTACTTCTCCTTAAACAAAGTGTTGTTTTTGATTAATAGATTTTTGCACTTTATTTTTTTGTATTTCAATCCAATTATATTTTAAAAATATTTCAGTTGAGTGGATGATAGAAAATTGCTATTATTGTTTTTTCTTTGAAGTAAATTTAGCCCACTTTTGCTAAAATAGAAAATATAGTCTACTGATGGTGCCTTGAATACCGGTTTCTTTCATTTAATGTTCATGTTATGGGGATATTTATATAAAGGAAATTTGTCTTTTGTGTCTGTTGAAAATTAAAGATTACTGACAGAGCCATAAGAAAATATTGCTTTATTTATCTGATCATATTGTAATATATTTGTTAGGTTTTCAGTAGGTTCAATTAGGTTCACTAGACTATATGCGTCATTTAAAAATTTTTCAATGAACATTCGAACAGTCCGGCCCTCGTCTTGTAGCTGATTTTTTTATTTGGCCCTCCGTCCATTTGACTTTGACACCCCTGCTCTAGACCCACTTCAATTTGCATATCGCCCTGATAGATCCACAGATGATGCAATTGCCATCACACTGCCCTATCCCATCTGGACAAGATGAATACCTATGTAAAAATGCTGTTCATTGACTACAGCTCAGCCTTCAACACCATAGTACCCTCCAAGCTCATCATTTAGCTCGGGGCCCTGGGTCTGAACCTGCCCTGTGCAACTGGGTCCTGGACTTCCTGCCCCCAGGTGGAGAAGGTAGAAAACAACACCTCCACTACGCTGATCCTCAACACATGGTCCCCACAAGGTTGCTTGTCCCTGTTCACCCATGACTGCGTGGCCACTCACGTCTCCCACTCAATAATCAAGTTTGCAGACGACACAACAGTAGTATGCCTGATTACCAACAATGACAAGACAACCGACAGGGATGTGAGGGCCCTGACAGGGTGGTGCCAGGAAAATAACCTCTGCCTCAACGTCAACAAAACAAAGGAGCTGATTGTGGACTTCAGGAAACAGCAGAGGGAGCACGCCCCCATCCACTTCGACGGAGAAGGTGAAAAAGCTTAAAGTTCCTCAGTGTACACATCACTGACAATCTGAAGTCATCCACCCACACAGACAGTGTGGTGAAGAAGGTGCAACAGTACCTCTTCAACCTCAGGAGGCAAAGACACTTACAAACTTTTACAGATGCACCATTGAGAGCATCCTGTCGGGCTGTATCATCGCCTGGTACGGCAACTGCACCACCTGCAACCGCAGGGCTCTGCAGAGGGTGGGGTGGTCTGCCCAACGCATCACCAGGGGAACACTGCTTGCCCTTCAGGACACCTGCAGCACCGATGTCACAGGAAGGCCAAAACGGTCATCAAGGACATTAACCACCCGAGCCACTGCCTGAAGGCGAGAGACTGAAGGCGAGGTCAGTACAGGTGCAACAAAGCTAGGACCGAGCGACTGAAAAACAGCTTCTATCTCAAGGCCATCAGACTGTTAAATAGCCATCAATAGCCAGCCTCCACCCAGTACCCTGCCCTGAACTGAGTTACTGCCACTAGCAGGCTACCACTCGATTACTCAACCCTTAGAGGCTGCTCCCCTATGTACAGTACATAGACATGGAATCACTGGTCACTTTAATAATGGAACACCGGTCACTTTAATGTTTATATACTGTTTTACTCATTTCATATGTACAGTATATACTGTATTCTACTGTATTCTAGTCAATGCCACTCTGACATTGCTTCTCTTAATATTTATATATTTCTGAATTCCATTATTTCACTTTGAGATTTGTGTGTATTGTTGTGAATTGTTAGATATTACTGCACTGCACGGAGCTAGGAACACAAGAATTGTGCTACACCCGCAATAACATCTGCTAAATATTTGTATGTGACCAATAACATTTGATTTTATATTATACATTACTTTTTGCTCATCTTTTTCAAGGGTGTCAATCATTTTGGAAGTGACTGTAAATGTCATGAGATGAGAGATTGGTGGCGTTGGCATTTGATCAAATGCACCCATTGCATTCTTATCCATTGGTGGCACCATAGACTGTAGTCTCTCATGCTGGGACAAGGAGTAGGCCTACCAAAGCTGTTAACAGACACCGCATGTTCAGATTCAGCAAAAGTGTAGATTCAGTGCCTTCAGAAAGTATTCACACCCCTTGACTTTTTCCACATTTTGTTGTTTTACAGCCTGAAGTTAAAATGGATTAAATTGATATTTTGTGTCACATGCCTACACATAATACCTCATAATGTCAAAGTGGAATTATGTTTTTAGAAATGGTTACAAATGTATAAAAATGAAAAGCTGAAATGTATTGAGTCAATAACTATTCAACCCCTTTGTTATGGCAAGCCTAAAAAGGTTCCGGAGTAAAAATGTGCTTAACAAGTCACATAAGTTGCATGGACTCCCTCTGTGTGTAATAATAGTGTTTAACATGATTTTTTTAATGACTACCTCATCTCTGTCCTCCACACATACAATTATCTGTAAGGTCCCTCAGTTGAGCAGTGAATTTCAAACACAGATTCAACCACAAAGACCAGGGATGTTTTCCAATGCCTTGCAAAGAAGGGTACGTATTGGTAGATAACAAAAAAAGTGCAGCCATTGAATATCCCTTTGAGCTTGGTGAAGTTATTAATTACACTTTGGCTGGTGTATCAATACACCCAGTCACTACAAATATACAGGCGTCCTTCCTAACTCAGTTGCCGGAGAGGAAGAAAACCACTCAGGGATTTCACCATGAGGCCAATGGTGACTGTAAAACAGTCATAGAGTTTAATGGCGGTGATAGGAGAAAACAAAGGATAGATCAACAATGTTGTAGTGACTCCACAATATTAACCTAAATTACAGAGGAAAAATAAAGAAGCCTGTACAGAATAAAACTATTCCAAAACATGTATCCTGTTTGCAATAAGGCACTAAAGTAAAACTGCAAAAAATGTGGAAAATAAATGTACTTTATGTCCTGAATACAAAGTGTTGTGTTTGGGGGAAATCCAGCCCAGCACATGAACGACTACTACTCTGTCATACTCTGTGTGATTGTGTGGGAGGAGACAGGTGTGCTGGAGTCAGAGCAGACCTGTTGCAACCTGTTCCATAATCAAGACCTCTACAAATACTCAGTCCTGCCACTCAGTCCACACTGCCAGATCATAATCTCTGCCCAGTCAGTCTATGTTTCTAGCCGTTTGTTCCTGTTGTGCCTGGTTTCCCTTCCCTGACGCTGTTTTCCTCTCTGCTACAGTTCTGCACGCTCTGACTCTGGTCCCTGTCTCCAGTAAGACTTCTTGTCAGTCCTGCTACTCTGTCCTGAATTCCACACTTTACGCTCCCTTGGATTCCCCTCCGGACCTGCTTACCCTGTCCCACACCTCTCGCTCCAGCCTCAGCCTCCTCACATGGTTTCCTACAACCCGCCCAAGCTTCCCCTGGCCTGCACTCAATCTTCCCCCCGTGTTTCATTAAATACCTTGGTTACCTCATCCCAGTCTCCTCATCTGAGTCTGCTCTTGGGTTCACCTCTTCCGCTCCTCGTGACACACTCTTCATACTTTCAAGCATGGTGGTGGCTGCATCATGTTAAGGGTATGCCTGTCATCGGCAAAGACTATGGTGTTTTTCAGGATAAAAAGAAACGGAATAGAGCTAAGTATAGGCAAAATCCTAGAGGAAAAGCTGGTTCAGTCCGCTTTCTAACAGACACTGGGAGACGAATGCACCTTTCTGCGGGACAATAACCTAAAACACAATGCCAAATATACTCTGGAGTTGCTTACCAAGACAATATTGAATGTTCCTGAGTGGCCTAGTTACAGTTTTGACTTTAATTGGCTTGAAAATCTACAGCAAGAAATGAAAATGACTGTCTAGCAATGATCAACAACCAACTTGACAGAGGTTGAATTATTTTTAAGGAATAATGGGCAAATATTGTACAATCCAGGTGTGCAAAGCTCTTAGTCTTACCCAGAAAAACTCACAGCTGTAATCACTGCCAAATGTGATTCTAACATGTATTGGCTCAGGGGTGTGAATACTTATATAAATGAGATATTTCTATATTTCGTTTTCAATACATTTGCAAACATTTCTAAAAACATGTTTTCACTTTGTCATTATGGCATATTGTGTGTAGATGGGTGAGATTTTGTATGTAATACATTTTGAATTCAGGTTGTAACACAACAAAATGTGGAGTAAGTCAATGGGTATGAAAACTTCTGAAGGCACTGTATGGGCTGGCAGACAGATCGAGGAACCTCCCAGTCAGAGCACTGGTGGGTGATCAGTTTGAGCACCTGCTCAATGGTTATTCTAAACTAGGGTGGCCAACAGTCCTCCCTGAGACCTTAAGTTAAGGTGAGACCAGATATGAGTCAAAAACAGCAGATTCATGAGGATTGCCCCCCCCCCCCCCCCTTCTGGAATGGTTGGTTGAGAATCACAGATCTGCTCTTGCACATAAACAGCACAACAACCAAAAACCTTGAGCTCTGAATAAAACCCCACTTTGCTGAAAATTCCTACCCCTATTGAAATACAGAGATATCTTTGTGTAGGCCAAGGGAATCCCAAGCCATGTGCCTAAACTAATTACCATCTCAAGTAGTTGTTAGGCTAGAAGGAACCTACCCACATATTGTAGGATTTAGGCCTACATATAACAATATAATTTTAGCAGCTCAATCAATGCAACGAAAATGGTATTTCATTACGAGAATCACACATATTCAATGGCTCCAACTAAAAAGGGATTAAAAAGAAATTAAACTAGTTGAAATAAGTGCCAGTCATGTCTTGTTCAGAGTATAGGCCTATGCCATGTTTTAGGGGGATTCAAATTATCTCAGCCCAGATGGCGACAGGGAAGGAGGCAGGCTGTCATCTGAACACCTCCTATATTAGACGCCAATTTTAAAATAGCCAGTCATCACATGAATTCAATAATGCCACTTGGATGAGACTCAGTATGTGTCGGCAGGGGAAATCCAAATTCTAGGAATAAGGCACCACTTGTGGCCTTGGAGCTCTGTAAACGTAATTTGTACAGCTCATGCTTGCTTACCTGTGGCTTGAGAAACATTTTTTTTTTTAAACAATTGGAACAAGGACATTTTGGAGATATGAAATAAAAGTGCCCATGAGAGATAACACAGTATCACCAAGGTCCTAATCGAAGCAGACTGGACAAGTTTTTCCAAAATCGAATCGATATAATCCGTTCGGTTGTTGAAATTAGTTATATGAGTAGTCAGTGGAAAGAGGAAAACATCAATCATAGGCCTAGATGTATATGGAGACGATGGGTTTCAAAATGTTATTCTGTTTTTTGTTTGCTTGCGTACATACAAAGTCAAGAAAATAGAATACTCTGCTTCAAATTCATTAACACTGCCATCAGGTGGACATGACGAGTGACGCAAAGGCAGCCCAAGAATTTCGAGAAGCGCGCGCGAACACACATACACACACGCACTCCTACTTTAAAAACCTCGTGTCAGAAACATAGCTTGGCAAAGAACCTTCAGAGAGCAGTGTGTCGTTACACTAAAAAGAATGTAAGTCTTTGCGGTCTCGTTTGTATTCAATAAATGCTGAACCTTCATCTGACCCTCGTGTCATGCTTTATTTAGGTGTTCTTGAAATATCATAGTTCGGGGAGTAGCCTATTTCACTAGGAATTTGAGAATCATTTCACCCAAGAATCAATTTTCTGAGAATCATGAAACATTTGCCATTCTTCGCTTCTAGCCTACAGAAGACGATTGAATAACTGCATAGAGTTGGATAAGTCCGATTTAATTGAAGAAAAAAGAAATCAGCCAACTTATTGCAGGAAAAAACGATTTCAACAACATGGATGTCGCCGGGAAAATACTGAATAAAACAGTGTCCGTAGAAGAGCACTCTGGATTTGACACTGTGCGTGTATGCTGCAACGTTTCAGCAGCAGCAGCAGTTATCACCGACAATGGATTCGGTGCGTCTCATCCAGAGGAACATGACCTCTTCACAATGCGTGTGGTGCAGATCGCGGTCCTGTGCGTATTGTCACTCACTGTGATTTTTGGCATATTTTTCCTTGGTTGCAATCTTCTAATTAAAACAGAAAGTATGATTAGTATTTTTGTAGAAGACCGGAGACCGTCTACCGACAATGATATGATCATGGTTGCCTCATAGGATTGTAGGCCTACTTGTTTAATTAAACATCTTTATTTTATTTTCAAATCATAAAGTTTCCAGTATGTTCCTTGAATATTATTATTCACTGTTGTTATTATTCACTGTTCACTGAACCCTTTAAAAGTTCAATTGTCAAAATCGGGCTTGTTTTCTTTTTTACAGCCTATACCTACCCTATAGAATGTTTTCCATCCTTGTAGGAATACCAATAAACATCTATGTGTGGGATATCAGTAAACTTCTTTGGCTTCTTTTGTGCGAGTTTAAAAACAAATTACATTATGCAGTTGAATGCAAATAGCTAATGTCAAAGGTAAGGCAATAAACGTGCTGCTGAAGGCCACCACTAAGGTTGACCAAAGCGGGTGGCAAACACGTAATGGAAGCTATTGGAAAAACCATAGCCAAATAAGGGATTCGAATGTCATACTATATCAAATCCACCTGCCTCCTCCGCATCCTATAGCTCTCAAATCTTACTACAGACTTTTTAGCAATATAGCTTCCAGCAGTCATGTATTACAAGCATCATGTTTTACTAGAGAGTATTTTGGTTTAGGAGATCACGATCAACCACAACCTGGTTAATCCATCTCGTTTTGGAGCTATGCAATATATGGTTGTACTCGAGGGTTTTATGCATCGCCTACAGTTTTTCCACTCACAAACCAATAGAGTAAAATTCAAAGGGAGTGAGAGGTGTACTAAGCCACAGCAATGCAACCTCTGATTATGGAAGGGATCTATACATTAATCTTCAGTAGATAACCAACAGTCATTTAAAGTCTATTGATGATTTTTAACGAAGATAGCACAATGCGATAATTATTTCCTGCCGAATGCACTGCTACATGCCAAGGGTATGTCAGACCATTCATCTTTGTTTTTTTGATCATGCGTATTTGGTTGCTCTGACCGATCGCTATTAGGATCGTGTCTTTAGGATCAGACTGACAGAGGAACTCGTCCCCCATATTTCAAGTAGAACAGTAGGAGTCCTAGAGCTTCAACCTTGAGCTCATCAGCATCATCATCAACGGTGAAAACAGCTGCAATACCTTCCCATCTCGACAAGGGCAAAACGGCCCGGCACTCCAGTCATGTGTTATGAATAGGAAGCGACAAGGGAGTCCCCCCCACCCCCCATCTGTTTCAATTTTGCTCCTTGTTCAGTCAACTAAAAGGTGATTGACAGCAAGAAAAAATATCCACTTGGACACTTATGACAGAAACATGAAGACCATACTAAGATGTGTGTACACACAGTGCATAACTCCTAGTCACTTTCTTTGAGAGTTGATACCTGTGGTTTAGCTGTACACACAGCTACAGCTTTGCTGTAAAATGCAAATATGACAACATTACCAGCATTGCATCTTTTTAATCATATTTTCAGGAAGCAGCCACAACAAGCGCAAGACTTAACCATGTTAACGGAATTTTGTTACCCATGATAAAGAAAAATAAAATGTAGGTGCATTTTCCACCAAAGGAAACAAACAACTTCAAGAATATAGGGGGGCAGACAAAAGCTGTCATCGCAGTCCCTCTTACCAGAGAACCCACTTGCTCAGAGCTGGTGTGCTCAACTGCCACAGTGGATTACATGAGCCAGCTGAGATGCGTCTGGTTAGGGCAGGCCTGTGGCTCTGATACAAATTTAATGAACATTGACAGTGATGACGCTTGCAGTAGCTAGTCTTTATGAACAGTACATCCAGTCCAACTTAAATCCAATTTGCTCAAATGCCCCTTCCATTTCACTCCTTCAGTTCTCTGTAGCACAACATGCAAATTAGTAGACATGTAAACATTCATGGGGACAGAACATTACTCCACCTCACATTATGAAACATTTTTACAGGCCAAAATCCAATTATATAAAATTAAATCACTGAAAGATCAACGCAAGATCCATTGAGGCTAAATCAACTTTACACAGTCAGCGTAATGAGCATCTTGAAGAGATCTAATTATGTGCAATACATTGGAATATCTTAATCTCTCTGCAGGAGGGCGTCAGGAACATACATTAACAGCCTACATGCAGAGTTTGTATAGGGAAACACTTCCGCAAAAATCATATTACAAAAGGGGAACACACAAAACACTAATCACCATGTCAAAGGTTAGGTTACAAACATGCATTTATAGTCAAACAAAATAGTGAATGTGATTTATTTTCTCAAATGTGCATAGTCAATAAGTCAAATTGAAGTAACATTTTATTTAACCTTTACTTAACTAGGCAAGTCAGTTAAGAACAAATTCTTATTTACAATAACGGCCTACCCTGGCCTAACCTGGACGACGCTGGCCCAATTGCCGCCCTATGGGACTCCCAATCATAGCCGGATGTGATACAGCCTGGATTCAAACCAGGGACTGTAGTGATGCCTCTTGCACTGAGGTGCAGTGCCTTAGACTGCTTCGCCACTCAGGAGAATAATAATGCATGCATCTATATAAAACATAAGAACTGCCAGAGTGCCTCTTAACTTCAATTTATGTAATTCATTCTGCCTTTTTTGTCAGTCCTGGGAGAGAGGAGGGGACGGGGGGGTGCAACTCGATATTAGGAAGGTATTCCTAATGTTCCCCGCAGGTTAAGAAGCCAGATATGGACGTCCTGGGCTGGCGTGGTTAGACGTGGTCTGTGGTTGTGATGCAGGTTGGACCTACTGCCAAATGAGTGGCCTTTTATTGTCCCCAGCACAAGGTGCACCTATGTAATGATTATGCTGTTTAATCAGCTTCTTGATATGCCACACCTGTCAAGTGGATGGATTATCTTGGCAAAGGAGAAATGCTCACTAACATGGATGTAAAGAAATTTGTGCACGACATTTGAGAGACATTTTTGTGGGTATGGAACATTTCTGAGATCTTTTATATCAGCTCATAAAAATTGGAACCAACACTTTACAAGTTGCATTCATATTTTTGTTCAGTATAGTGTTAGTCATCATTCTAGAATTTAGCAACATAACAAAATGTTTCTAGACTGCGGCACGGTTAACATTGGATACATTACGGTAACCATACAGCCAATCACGCAGAGAGAAGCTGTCAATCTGCCCTTCTAAAAATGGCGCTGTTCTGTGCGGCGGTGTGCCGCCGTTTCTCTGTGGATTTGTACGGAATCAGAACTAATGGGGTTACAGTTATACACTCCTCTTTCACGGCCACCTCTGGAGCAAGGTATGAAAACCCATGCAAGACGTTATATACTTGTATCGTGATGTTGTCGAGCCGCTGTTATGTGGCACTTCTCTGGAATAAACTCATTGACTGTTCGGTCTGGGCGGGCAACACCCAACCACTGTTCACTGTCAGATAAAGGCTAGTTATACAACATTTTGAATTCTAACGTTACATTTTTTGGCATGACAACAACTACGAGAGTTGTTGGACATAAGTCGGCACAAATGGATCTGAACCAGCTTGTAATATTAAAGTTCTGTTTAAAAAAAAAAAAATCTGATTTTGATACTCTCTGAGCTGTCATACAAACAGTACTACTTTTTAACGACAAGTCAAACTCTTTAAGTGCTTGAACGTATGAGCTGCTCTTGTTTCATTACAATCGTTTTGTGTCCTTTACAGACTGCCCCTGTACAGACACTACTCATCCCCCAAATCCAGGCTAGGGATTGGCCTGCAAATTGTGTCAAGGCTGCAAGGGGCCAATGCCAAATATGAACTCTTCCTCCAAAGATATTTTCCTCGCTTTTATGTTCTCTATCACACTTTTACGAAAGGTAAGACACTACTTGCCATAGAACTAGGTAAAACTTTATAAGTGATATTGATTGGTCATCAAGCCTCCTTAGTTTATCCTTTGTTCGGCATCATGCATCTCTTTATTTGTCTCTATTTACAGATCTACATTACCTTAGCAAAATTATCTAGATCTCACGTTTGAAGGCAAAAGAACACACACGTGGCCTAGCTCAATATGTAACAATTCCATGCATCACATAGGCAGGCTTCTGTGCTGCCAGTACACTGAAAATTAGCCATATTTTGTATTTTTTTTTTCTTCAGGTATTCAACTCCTTTTCCAAGATGCCAAAGAGGTGACGGTGATAAGAACAAGGATGCTCACCAACAGTGTCGAAGTCCAGGACTTGCCCTATCGTGATATGGAGAAACTCAGGCAGGTCGGTCGAGGCTAGGGCATACACTTGAATAACAAGGAAAGTTCTTGATAATGTTGTTAGCAGTCTTTAATCTACATTAAAGGCTTTGAACTGTAACACTTTGATCTGCAATACATAGGACTACTTTTACTATGTCTCCATGTCCAAGTCTGAAAAGTTCTCCTTAGCATGGGTTATAGTGAATGGTAACTTCTCCTTTCTTTGTCTTTCAGTTTCGCAGAGACATGATCAAAGCCATTCCACTGCTGTTAATTTCTATTCCTCCATTTGCCAACTACCTGGTTTTTGTCCTAATGTGAGTTAATTTCAGTAATCTCATCAACATCCTCTTTTGATTCATATTTAGTTAGAAAATAGCCTAATTCTCAATTCAATGGGAGTTAAAAGGTTGATTAATCATTGTAAACATACAGTATGCCCCCAACTTTAATACATTGTGCCCCCCCTACAATGTATTAACCCCCCCTCGTGTCCTGTCTTCCCTTCATCTCCCTGCCTTACATATTCCTCCATCTGCTCCTCCCTCTGCTTCCCTCCTCTCTTTTTCACTACCAGGTACCTTTTCCCCCGCCAGCTCCTGATCCGCCACTTCTGGACCCCCCAGCAGCAGACTGAGTTCCAGGGAGTGAACCATTCCCACAGGGCCCAGCACCACTGGGCTGTGCTGAAGGGGCTTGAGAGTGCAGGTTCACATGTCAAAGATGGCCACCTAAAGATCAACCTACTAGACCTCTGCAACAAGGCGGGTGATACAGAAACACTTAACCCCTCCCTTGCATATGTCAGATGTTCAAATGTGTCCATTGTCCAACATGATGTTGGGCAAACATGGATGTTTTCCCATAACTGTAATGCAGCTAGACACTGATGTCAAATAAAAATGTATTTGTCACACGCGCCGAATACCTTACAGTGAAACGCGTACTTACAAGCCCTAACCAACAATGCTTTTTTTTTTATATACCTAAAGAATATATATATAAGAAATGAAAGTAACATGATTAAAGAGCAGCAGTAAAATAAGTCTGACCAGTCCATGTGTTTTTTTTAGGTGCAAAGTGGGGTACACCCTAACATATCTGACATCCAGGTGATTCGAGGCTTGTTTTCTGGAGCTCCCCTGAGTATCAAGAGAATAAACGCAAATCAGATGGTCAGTTTTTTTCTTGTAGTCTTTATTCAGAAATTCCCTAAAACATGAGTCCATGGGTTTACTGCATGTACAGTACCAGTCAAATGTTTGGACACACCTACTCATTCAAGGATTTCTTTATTTTTTATTGTTTTATACATGGTAGCATAATAGTGAAGACATCAAAACTATGAAATAACACAAATGGAAGAATGTAGTAACCAAAAAAGTGTTAAACAAATCAAAATATATTTTAGATTCTTCAAAGTAGCTACCCTTTTCCTTGACAGCTTTGCACACTCGGCATTCTCAACTAGTTTCACCTGGAATTATTGGAGTTCCCACATATGCTGAGCAGTTGTTGGCTGCTTTTCCTTCTCTGCGGTCCAATTCTTCCCAAACCATCTCAATTGGGTTGAGGTCAGGTGATTTGTGTAGGCCAGGTCATCTGATTCAGCACTCCATCACTCTCCTTCTTGGTCAAATAGCCCTTACGCAGCCCGGAGGTGTGTTGTCTTTGTCCTGTTGAAAAACATATGATAGTCCCACTAAGCCCAAACCAGATGGGGTGGTGTATCGCTGCAGAATGCTGTGGTAGCAATGCTGGTTAAGTGTGTCTGGAATTCTAAATAAACCAGAGTGTCATCAGCAAAGCACCATTACACCACCTCCTCCATGCTTCACGGTTGGAACCAGAAATCTCAAATTTGGACTCATATTTCCACAGGTCTAATGTTCATTGCTCATGTTTCTTGGCCCAAGCAAGTCTTCTTATTGGTGTCATTTGGAGCAATTCGACCATGAAGGCCTGATTCAGTCTCAACAGTTGATGTTGAGATGTCTGTTACTTGAGCTCAGTGAAGCATTTATTTGGGCTGCAATTTCTGAGGTTGGTAACTCTAATGAACTTATCCTCTGCCGCAGAAGTAACTCTGGGTCTTCCTTTCCTATGGTTCTCCTCATTAGAGCCAGTTTCATCGTAGCGCTTACTGGTTTTTGTGATTTAAAATGTTTTGTATTGACTGACCTTTGTCTTAAAGTAATGGAATGTCGTTTCTCTTTGCTTATTTGAGCTGTTCTTGCCATAATATGGATTTGGTATTTTTCCAAATAGGGCTGTTTTCTGTATACCAGCCCTACCTTGTCAAAACAACTGTCTCAAACGCATAAAGAAATTCCACAAATGAACTTTTAACAAGGCACACCTGTTAATTGAAATGTATTCCAGGTGACTACCTTATGAAGCTGGTTGAAAGAATGCCAAGTGTGCAAAGCTGTCGTCAAGGCAAAGGGTGGCTGCTTTGAAGAATATAAAATATTTTGATGTAACACATGTAGTAAGCAAAAAAAAGTTATTTCATAGTTTTGACATCTTCACTATTCTACAATGTAGAAAATAGTAAAAAATAAAGAAACCCTTGATTGAGTAGGTGTCCAAACTAACTGGTACTGTGTATCAGACTATTTGTACCAGCTGAAAAATATTACATCAATGTAAGTCCCTCTCTCTCCAGAGGCAACTTTGTCCCCTGTTCTTCCTGACTCCCCGCCTCCCAACTCCCATGATTGGCACTCGACTGAACAGCCACGCCATAGAGCTGCTACAGCTGGACCGTGCTCTCAGCAGACATGGCCTGCACCAGTTGGATGACTCTGAGCTGAAACAGGTCAGTGCACATCACTGGGTATAGCAAGTCACCACCCCCTTTCAAAATGTTCACCTTGTTCCCATACAGCCTGAAATGAAAACGTGACTTTTTCCAGCTTTATTTACCCACAATATCCAAGTATTTTTTTTCTCAAACTCTGAAAATGCATTAACAGTAAAATACTCTACTTGGATAAGTCCCCCCCAGAATTGCAACTGCAAACTTTGAATTATAACCAACCACCTTCCAGATCACAAATAAAGCTGATTGGCTTCCATCTGTGATCAATTGTAGTGACTGATTACAAATAAAGCTGATTGGCTTCCATCTGTGATCAATTGTAGTGACTTTGATTAGTTCAGAATAAAAGTAGTTGTTCATAGAGGACTCCACTGCTTAGTAGTGCATTTCAAAGCAAAGAATCCACAATGGGTGGAAATGCACAAGTCAGAGGATGGATGTAAAAGGCTTTGTCTATCCCTCGGAGCACAGTTTCGACCATTATTAAGAAGTGGAAGGCGTATAGCACCACCCAGACCCAGCATAATCAGGCTGTCCCTCCATACTGGATGACCTGGCAAGGAGACTGAGAGGCTACCAAGAAACCAATGGTGACTTTGGTGTGTGCATGTGACCACTATCACAAGCGCTCCACAAATCTGGCCTCTATGGGGAGGATGGCAAGAAAAATACCACTCAAAAAAATCCACATCAAGTCTCTTTTGAGCTTTGCCAAAAAGCACATTGTAGATTGAGGCCAAGTAGAAAAAGGTGCTTTGGCCAGATGAGACCAAAATCGAACTTTATGGCCTGAACGCAAAACAAAATATCTGGCGAAAACCCAAAGACCACCATGCCTACAGTGAAGCACGGCAGTGGCAGCATCCTGTTGTGTGGGTGTATCTCGTCAGGATGGAAAGGAAAATGAACAGTGAAATATAAACAGATTTGAGAACCGAGACCTCTGCCAGGAATTTGAAAATGGGAAGATGTTGAAACCATGACAACCCAAAGCAACCATACAGTGGCTGAAGGACAAGGTGAATGTCCTTGAGTGGCCTAGTCAGAGCGCCAACCTAATCCCAATCGAATCTGTAGAATGACTTGAGTGCAGTTACCATGCAATTTGACTGAGCTTGAACAATTCTGCAAGGAAGAATGTGCAAATATCAGTCTAGGTGTGCAAGGTTAGTAGAGACGTATTCAAAGTGACTCATGGCTGTAATTCAAGCAAAAGGTGGTTCCACCAAGTGTTCACTTATTCAAATAGGGTATTTTAGTTTAATAAATTGTTTTTTTCCTCCCACTTTGATATTGTTAGTTACTGTGTGTAAATAACTGTAAAGTCTTTTTCAGGCTGTAAGGCAAACATTGACTTTCTATACCCACTGTCTATAATCATGTCAGCAAAAACCCACATGTACAAATAGAACACACAGTCATATTGATAACTTGACCCTGGTCTCATCAGGCCTGCTATGTCAGGGGGCTTGATTCTGGCAGTCTCAGCATCAACCAGTGTCGGGAATGGCTTTCACAGTGGCTCCAGTTCTCCTCTCACCTGAAAGGTATCTAATGTTTCCCTCTCCCGATAGCGTGGTCTGTTCAATTAAAATATTTGTAGGGAAGGGTGATATGTTTGTCCTCATGACTCTCTCTATGTCCCTCTGTCCCAGAGTCAGAGGTGTCTCTGCTTGTGCACAGTATGGTCTTGCTCTCTGCCAACTACCCAAAGCCCTCTCACCATTGACAGGAAGGAACAAGGAGTGATCTGCCACTTCCATTAATTCAGCCATCTCTCAACATGCTGGGCAGGGTAACTTTTCCATAGGGTGCCAACATCTGCAATCTACCAACGGAAGAAATGCCAAGCTTTACAACTCACTTTTAGAAGGACAAAGTGATTACTTAATGCAGTGGATTTGTGGTGAAGGAAATGTGATTACATAGCAACTGTTGCAATATCTTGAACTGGTCAATGTTTTCAGGCTCAATCAAATCAGTTGTCACGTACACAGGATACACCAGGTGTAAATGGTACAGGGAAACGCTTACTCGCAATCTCTGCTCAAGTGCAGTACTCAGCCTTGAATGTCGTTTTGTTTACTTGTGAAGCTGATGATTTCACATAAGATGTGGAGCATAGCTGGGGGGGGGGGGGGTCAATCTTATGTCAATGTTCAGCTAACCATATTAATACAGGTTACATTTGGAAAAATAATTGTCTGCAGACATTCCAACCCACACCTACATAGCCTTTTGAGAGCATATGGTGTCATTTTACTGGTCATACTGTACCACCATAACCACCTGTATAAGTATGCTTTTTTTTGGGGGGGGGGGGCAACTTTGAATCAAGTAGATGGAATGTTAAATGCAGTAAGGTGATACTGAATCTCAAGACACTGGGGAATGCCATTCAGCAGGTGATTTAGTCATGCGGTCCTGGGGATTAAACCCACTATGCTCTACCAGTGCTGTTCGTTTTTTTTAAACCTGGAAATTGTGGGGGGTGGAGATGCCCTCATGTGCCTTAATGGGATCGATAGTCTGGTTTTGAAGTGGCCATAAGATTCTCATACTAAATATGCCAACTAATGTTCTTACTCTACTTGTTCAACCCCTTTTGATTGTTTTGAAATAAGTTCTGGTGTATTAAGGTGATTGGTGTCAAATAAAATGTACTCTGAAATACTTGTCAATGTAGAGAAATGCCATTTACAGTAAGAAACGAGTTAGATCTGCACATTGTCACCAATTATTTACATCAGCCTTGTCCATAGATTCAGTCAACTGTTCTGCTTAGTGAGACGCCACAGCAGATGTTCCACTAAAACAGAGGGCATCAGTCAATCAACACTAAATTGAAAAGGTATTGACTGAAACCTGTAATAAAAATTTGGGAACCACGAAGAACGACAGATTAAATAGCTTTTATTGAAAATATATTCTAGAGTAGAATATGTTCATAAGATCAAAAGTTAACATTTCACTTTCAAAAACAAGTGCAAATGACAATTTGAGAATGCTGCCCTATTTAAATAAAAATATACTTTTCTAAAAAATAACTAAACATTGATATTCTTGGCAGGAGTCATATTCGGCATCAGTGCAAAGGCACGCGTTAAACATCTTGAATAAGTACATTTAAAAAAAGTTATTGAACTCAATTACTAAATGTTTGGCCATAACATGACCTGACAGTGCAACTGACTGTCAGCCACTCCCCTCTGCTATTGGCCAACTGATCACATGACTTCGTAGCCACTGCGAATGCCCCCCATCAACATGCAGGCGAATATGATGCCCATGATCTGAAAACACACAAAAACACAGTTAGAAAACACGCAAAATTGTGTGCGTGTTGAACTAGCATCTACAACCAGCGACTCTTCCAAGCCCAGGATTTGTATGTGCAAATGTATATACACTTGGTTGTGTGCGTTTGCTCCTACCTGCAGGAAAGCGATCACCAGTGCTGCTACAATGACCCACATGATGTTCTTCTTCAACAGCTTCTCTACAACAGTTTCACACCCCTACAAAGCAATCCGAGATAGAAACGTCATTCCCGACCCATACTGTTCTGGAGGTATTTTTGCTTGGATGAATTGGTAGTTTCACATTTTCATAAATCTACCACTGGTTTGGACCTTACCGTCTGGTGTATCTTGAGTGCATCCCCCATGGCCCCCTGACCACAGCCAGCGGTGACATTGATGCAACAGGAGTCTGGAACAGAGTCTGGAACAGACCCGAACTTGCCTTTCCAGTCAGTGGCGTTGGTCACACCACAACATTTCAGCTGGAAGAAGAACAGCAAGCATGGTGAGAATAAGTTTGAGCATGACACAGGTAGACAGATAGAGGAAGAGACAACAGCAAAATGAGGTAGTAAGGTTGTTGGTTAGATGGGGGGGAAACACAGACCGGAAGCAGGGCAGGATATTGCTTAAATGTCAACAGAAGGCAAGACAAGATAAACATGGCATAGAAGACTCACACTAAAAAGGATAGAGTAATGTGACATGGGGAGGTGCCAAATTAAGCAAATATAGTCCAAAATACATACACAATACATCTTAACATGACAAATGTCTTGACATTTGCAGAGTCAGTACAGTGCCATCAGAAAGTATTCACACCCCTTGACTTTTTCCACATTTTGTTATGTTACAGCCTGAATTTAAAATGTATTAGAGACTCGTCACTGGCCTACACACCAAAATGTGGAATTATGGTTTTACAATGTTAAATAATAAAAGGAAAAGATTGAATGTCTTGAGACAATAAGTATTCAACACCTTTGTTATGGCAAGCCTAATTAAGTTCAGGAGTAAAAACCTGCTTAACAAGTCATAAGTTGCATGGACTCAGTGTGTGCAATAAGTGTTTAACATGATTTTTGAATGACCCCCTCATCTCTGTACCCCACACAGTTATCTGTAAGGTCTCTTAGTCGAGCAGTGAATTTCAACCACAAAGACAATAAGTTTATCAATGCCTCACAAAAGGGCACCTATTGGTAGATGAAAAGAAAGCCGACATATAATATCCCTTTGAGCATGGTGAAGTATTACACTTTGGATGGTGTATCAATACACCCAGTTAGTACAATGATACAGGCAGCCTTTCTAACTCAGTTGCTGGAGAGGAAGGAAATCGCTCAGGGATTTCACCATGAGGCCAATGGTGACTTTAAAAACAGTTAGAGTTTAATGGCTGTGATAGGAGAAAACCGGATGGATCAACAACATTGTAGTTACTCCACAATAGTAACCTAATTGAGACAGAGTAAAAAAAGGAAGCCTGTACAGAATATAAATATCCCAAAACATGCATACTGTTTGCAACACGGCACTAAAATAATACTGCAAAAAAAACGTGTCAAAGCAATTCACTTTTTGTCCTGAATACAACGTTATGTTTGGGGCAAATCCAATACAATACATTACTGAGTACCACTCTCCATACTTACAAGCATAGTGAGGAGGTGAGGGCCCTCGGAGTGTGGCGTCAGGAAAATAACCTCACACTCAACGTCAACAAAACTAAGGAGATGATTGTGGACTTCAGGAAACAGCAGAGGGAACACCCCCCTATCCACATCGATGGAACAGTAGTGGAGAGGGTAGTAAGTTTTAAGTTCCTCGGCATACACATCACAGACAAACTGAATTGGTCCACTCACACAGACAGCATCGTGAAGAAGGCGCAGCAGCGCCTCTTCAACCTCAGGAGGCTGAAGAAATTTGGCTTGTCACCAAAAGCACTCACAAACTTCTACAGATGCACAATCGAGAGTATCCTGGCGGGCTGGATCACCGCCTGGTACGGCAACTGCTCCGCCCACAACCGTAAGGCTCTCCAGAGGGTAGTGAGGTCTGCACAACGCATCACCGGGGGCAAACTACCTGCCCTCCAGGACACCTACACCACCCGATGTTACAGGAAGGCCATAAAGATCATCAAGGACAACAACCACCCGAGCCACTGCCTGTTCACCCCGCTATCATCCAGAAGGCGAGGTCAGTACAGGTGCATCAAAGCTGGGACCGAGAGACTGAAAAACAGCTTCTATCTCAAGGCCATCAGACTGTTAAACAGCCACCACTAACATTGAGTGGCTGCTGCCAACACACTGACTCAACTCCAGCCACTTTAATAATGGGAATTGATGGGAAATGATGTAAAATATATCACTAGCCACTTTAAACAATGCTACCTAATATAATGTTTACATACCCTACATTATTCATCTCATATGTATACGTATATACTGTACTCTATATCATCTACTGCATCCTTATGTAATACATGTATCACTAGCCACTTTAACTATGCCACTTTGTTTACATACTCATCTCATATGTATATACTGTACTCGATACCATCTACTGTATCTTGCCTATGCTGCTCTGTACCATCACTCATCCATATATCTTTATGTACATATTCTTTATCCCCTTACACTGTGTATAAGACAGTAGTTTTGGAATTGTTAGTTAGATTACTTGTTGGTCATTACTGCATTGTCGGAACTAGAAGCACAAGCATTTCGCTACACTCGCATTAACATCCGCTAACCATGTGTATGTGACAAATAAAATTAGATTTTGATTTGATTTAGTGGTGGCTGCATCATGTTATGGGTATACTTGTAATTGTAAGGACTGGGAAGTTTCAGGATAAAAAAGAAACAGAATGGAGCTAAGCGCAGGCAAAAACCTAGAGGAAAACCTGGTTCAGTCAACACCACCAGTCACTAGGAGATTAATTGTGGATTAATTGTGGAATAAATCAAGGGGTATGAATACTTTCTGAAGGCACTGTAAGTGGTGTCGCACATTACTACACCTAAAAATATCAAATGTATGTCAGTTGTTTCTTCGGTTAGATGTAATGGTTGATACTAACGTCAACTTGCAGATTGTCCAGGGCCTTCTTGAATTCAGCGGTGCCATTGCTGTACTTGGTGACCATGTCATTGAGACCATCATGGACAATGACTGTCAGCTAAGTAGAGGACAGAAACATAATTTAGTAATTCCATCTGTTAACTATGTTGATACTATATAGACAGTCTGTAGACTGTACAGTTACTGTATAGACACAGATGTGTAAAAAAACTGCCTGGAATACATGAGTATACTCACTTTGCCTCTGAAGACATATCCAGCGATGGCAGCACCAATCTCAGTGATAATGATCAGACCCAGAAGGATAGAAAACTTAGGAGAAAATAAATGATACAAAAAATGAGCACCGAGTTCAGATAGATACACTACGTGACCAAATGTACGTGGACACCTGCTCGTCAAATCTCTCATTCCAAAATCATGGGCATTAATATGGAGTTGGTCCCCCCTTTTCTGCTATAACAGCCTCCACTCTTCTGGGAAGGCTTTCCAATAGATGTTGGAACATTTGCTGCAGGGATTTGCTGCTTCCATTCAGCCACGAGCAATTGTGAAGTTGGGCACGGATTAGGCCTGGCTGACAGTCGGCGTTCCAAATTATCCCCTGGGTGTTCAGTGGGGTTGAGGTCAAGTTTTTCAACACCGATCTCGACAAATAATTTCTGTATGGACCTCGCTTTGTGCATGGGGGCATTGTCATGCTGAAATAGGGAAGGGCCTTCCCCAAACTGTTGCCACAAAGTTGGAAGCACAGAATTGTCTAGAATGTCATTGTATGCTGTAGTGTTATGATTTCCCTTCACTGGAACTAAGGGGTTTAGCCCAAACTATTAAAAACAGCCCCAGACTATTATCCCTCCACCAAAATTACAGTTGGCACTATTCATTCGGCCAGGTAGCCTTCTCCTGGCATCTACCATAACCCAGATTAGTCCGTCGGACTGCCAGATGGTGAAGTGTTATTCATCCCTCCAGAGACCAAGCTTTACACCACTCCAGCAGACGCTTGGCATTGCGCATGGTGATCTTAAGCTTGTGTGGCTGCTCAGCCATGGAAACCCATTTCATGAAGCTCCTGACGAACAGTTAGTGCTGACGTTGCTTCCAGAGACAGTTTGGAACTCTGTTGTGAGTGTAGCAACCAAGGACAGACGATTTTTACACGCCATGTGCTTCAGCACTCTGCAGCCCCCATCTGTGAACTTGCGTGGCCTACCACTTTGTGGCTGAGCCGTTGTTGCTCCTATATGTTTCCACACACACACACACTCTTTTTTTAATGATTGAAGGACTTACCACATTGATAAGCCGATGTACTGAACATTAATAAGGATTTAGATTGAGCTACTGTAAAAGCCTTCTCTAATTCAGGTAATAAAATCTGTTGTCTGTCTGGATGTAACAAACACTGCATTCACTACAGAAAAAAGGTTGCCTTGATGTAAAAGAAGTATGGAGCGTTCAGACTGCTTTTCAACAAGATCAAACATACATGCAGTTAATGGTTTGGATACATTGCGTTTTGTTTGGAATAACAGGGTGACCACCATGCAGCAGCCCCCTCCCCTAATACAGGTTTATATGTAAATATGCTATGGTGGCCATGCAATAGCTCTCCTTCATAAATGTCATGTTATATGTGTACATACCATGGTGACCATGCAGTAACTCTCCTTCCAGGCTCCGCAGCAGCCAAAGAAAGCGATGAAGAAGACGATGACCCCCACCACGATGAGGACCAAGGGGGCTGATGAGGCCGAGACATTATTGATCACTACAGTGCTGTGGAGAGCCACCTGAACCAAAACTCCCAGCACTACCAGAGCCAGACCACACAGCTAGCGAGAAATACATGGAGAGATGGAAGAAAGAGTTAAATGAATAGAGGTCACAGAAATACACAAATAAATTTACATCATGCATGCATGGGCTTCTACAATCATTGACTATCGGTTGCGTTGTACACTTTGAAATATGTCATGTGAATAGGATCGTACTTAGCCTAAACCCCGAACATTTACAGCCAAGTTTGTAGTCTGTACAACTTAGTGATACATTAGTATTGTATGAGGTCATACTTACACTTAAGCACTTTGCCATTTATATGTCAAATTTCAGTCAAATGTGTTTATAAAGTCCTTCTTACATCAGCTGATGTCACAAAGTGCTGTACAGAAATATGTAAATGTCAGACAGGTGTACATCAGATCCGGCCTTTTCCCCGTGTTTAAGTTATCATTTAAATGAACTAATACAGGAATGATCAAGGGCCCTAATGTGTTTGTGTGTGAAGACACTCATTCTAGAATGACAGTTACTATCATGGTTATTTGCTAATGGCGTCCAGCTCTGGTCATTTAAATAAACAAACAACCAGAGTAGGGTGAATAAACAGGATTGTCACACAAACACACCTCTGTATGCATTGGGTGACAGGTGCTGAACCGATTACAGCAAGGCTGTACTACATGGAGAATTTATGTATTAGGATATAGGCCCAATCTCACTGGTGTGTTGCTCACAATCAGAGATGACAGGACAGGCTACTAGTTATCCAGGATACTAGTTACTAGATATGATGAAATTACAGAAGTAACAAACAAATCATGTACCATATTACCATATCCTAATTTGAGCCATAGTTTAGATTGGTTTAGGCACCAGATCAAATGTGGGTTATATAGCATGTTTGATATATCACTTTCTGTTTCATAAAGTGTTTTGACTCCAGATTTTATGAAAACTTCCTATTTCCCCCTTTCAAAAAAGTCCTGGAAATAAATGTGCAGTAGCTCCAGGAACAGCTCGGAGAACTCGCAAAACTGGTCGAACCACAACCGATCTGACTTTCGGTCATGTATCAAGACAAAACACCTAGACAATATAGCCTAATATTAACAGGAGGAAGAACCCAGCAAAACCTACACCCACAATGGCAGGTCAGTTCCGTGGAATATCACCTGACTGGTGTGATAAGTCATTGCCCTAGTTTTAAAAAAAAATAAAAAATTATCCAGGTGCATCCGGTCCAAACTCAGGTCCTTTCATCACAGGTAATACCAATGTAAATATTTGGCATGGGTTAGGAATAGGATTGGTCAATTCCTGGTTTCTATATAGTGGAGACAGGTAGGTACACAGAGGGATGAAAATGATAACATGAAGAAGAAAGAGGCCATGACACTAATTGTAGCCTTACATCTCAATACAAATACTCATTAAGATTATCATGTAAAAAGAAATGTACAGTGTGTGCCATTAAACACCTAAGAAAGAATATGAGAAGAAATCAAATCGTATTGGTCACATACACATATTTAGCAGATGTTATTGTGGTTGTAGCGAAATGCTTATGTTTCTAGCTCCAACAGTGCAGTAATATCTAACGATAAGAAAATACACAAAAATCTACAAAGTTAAGTGTAATTAAGAGGAAGATTAGGAAGAGCAATGTCAGTCTGGAATATTAATATATACAGTGCATTCGGAAAGTATTCAAACCTCGACTTACGGTACAGTCTTATTCTAAAATGAATTAAAATAGTTTGTTCCTCATTCTACACACAATACCCCATAATGACAAGGCCAGTGTGTCCTTGGGGACCTTCAATGCTGCAGACAAGTTTTGGTATCCTTCCCCAGATCTGTACCTCGACACAATCCTGTCTCGGAGCGCTACAGACAATTCGTTCAACCTCACGTCTTGGTTTTTTCTCTGAATTGCAGTCAACTGTGGGACCTTATATAGACAGGCGTGTGTGCCTTTCCAAATCATGTCCAGTCAATTGAATTTACCACAGGTGGACTCCAATCAATATCTCAATCAAGAAACATCAAGGATGATCAATGGAAACAGGATCCACTGGAGCTCAATTTCGAGTCTCACAGCAAAGGGTCTGAATCCTTAAGTAAATAACATTTGTTTTACAATTTTAATACATTTCCAAAAATTTCTAAAAACCTGTTATTGCTTTGTCATTATGGGGTATTGTGTGTAGATTGATGGAGGAAATTTATTTTTATTTTTATTACTTTAAGAAAAAGCCTAACGTTAAATTTTTTTTGAAAAGGTTTGAGGGGTCTGAATACACTATGATGGGACATATAGACAATATATGGATAGAATATGTATTATATCTGTAGAATAGTAAATGTACAGCAATAGTTACAGGGCCTATTCCTACAGGAAAGTATGAACATAGGGCAGCAGCCTTTAAGGTGTGGGTTGAGTAACCGGGTGGTAGCACACTAGTCACAGTGACTAAAGTTCAAGGCAGGGTACTGGGCGGAGGCCTGCAAATGGTGACTAACACACCGATGGCCTTGATAGAAGCGTTCTCTCTCTCTCTTGGGCCCAGCTTTGATGCACCTACACTGACCCCACCTTCTAGATGGCAATGTGGGGTGGGAGCAGGCCGTGGCCCTTGATCTTCTTCTTGGCTTCCTGTGACACCGGGTGCTTTAGATGTCCTGGAGGGCAGGCAGTGGGACCTCTGGAGAACCCAGTAGTTGTGGACGGTGCAGTTGCCGTATCAGGCGGTGATAGTGCCCGAAAGAATGCTCTCAACGGGGCAGCTAAAAATTTGTGAGGATCTTAGGGGCCAAGCCGAATTGCTTCAGCCTCCTGAGGTTGAAGAGGCGCAACACCGCACAGCTGGACCATTTCAGATTGTCAATGATGTGTACACCAAGGAATTATAAACTTTTCAAAGTCACTGCAGCCCTGTCGATGTGGATGGGATGTGCTCCCTCTGCGGTCTCCTGAAGTCCACAATCAGCTCCTTTGTTTTGTTTACGTTGAGGGAGAAAATGTATTTATTTTCCTGGCACCACTCCGCCAGGGCCCTCACCTCCTTCCTATAGACCGTCTTGTCATTGTTGGTAATCAGGCCTACCACTGTTGTGTTGTCTGCAGACTTAATGATTGAGTTAGAGACGTGCGTGGCCACGCTGTCATGGGTGAACAGGGAGTACAGAAGGGGACTGAGCATGCACCCTTGTGGGACCCCTGTGTTGAGTATCAGCGTAGCAGAGGTGTTGTTGCCTACCTTCAACACCTGGGGGCAGCCCGTAAGGAAGTCCAGGACCCATTTGCACAGGCCGGGGTTCAGACCCAGGGCCCAGAATTTACTGATGCGCTTTGAGGGTACCTAGGTATTCCCCTTGTCCAGATAGGATAAGGCAGTGCGATTACGTCCGCCATGGATTTAGTGGGGCAGTATGCAAATTGCAGTGGGTCTAGGGTGTCAAGTAAGGTGGTGATATGATCCTTAACTAGCCTATCAAAGTGTCCATGACATGGCTGGTTTTCCCTTTAGAGTCCATGATTGTCTGGAGTCCCTGACACATACGTTGTGTCTGAGCCACTGAATTGCGACTCCACTTTGTACTGCCATTTTGCCTTACGAGGGCATAACTGGACTGTTTGTATTCGTCCGTGTTCACAGTTACCTTGCCGTAGTTAAATGTGGTGGTTCATGCTTGCATTTGTGTGTGAATGCTGCAATCCATCTATGGTTTGGATAAGTTTAAAAAAAAATTGTCAGTGGGAACAATATCCCCAATGCACTTCCTGATGAACTCAGTCACCGAGTCAGTGTATACGTCAATGTTATTCTCAGAGGCAACCCGGAACATATCCCAGTCCGCGTGATCAAAACAATCTTGAAGCATAGACTCCAATTGGTCAGACCAACGTTGAACTGTCTTTACCATGGATAGTTCCGGTTTTAGTTTCTGCATATAGGAAGGGAGGAGCAGAATGGACGCGTGATCTGATTTGCCGAAGGGAGGGCGGGGGAGAGCTTTGTAGCCGTCCCTGAAAAGAGTGTAACAATGGTTGAGAGTTTGAGGCGCGAGTTGCACAGGCGAGATGTTGATAAAACTTTGGTAGCATTTCCCTCAGATTTGCTCTATTAAAAGTTCCCAGCTACAATATCAAATGTATTTATATAGCCCTTCGTACATCAGCTGATATCTCAAAGTGCTGTACAGAAACCCAGCCTAAAACCCCAAACAGCAAGCAATGCAGGTGTAGAAGCACGGTGGCTAGGAAAAACTCCCTAGAAAAGGCCAGAACCTAGGAAGAAACCTAGAGAGGAACCAGGGTATGAGGGGTGGCCAGTCCTCTTCTGGCTGTGCCAGGTGGAGATTATAACAGAACATGGCCAAGATGTTCAAATGTTCATAAATGGTCAATTTCAATACTTCAAAACCAAAATGGTAGGTCCAGGTAGTAACAAAAATAGATTGATGTTTGTTGAATGGTTAAAATAATAATAAATATATATTATATATATATATATTTCACCTTTATTTAACCAGGTAGGCAAGTTGAGAACAAGTTCTCATTTACAATTGCGACCTGGCCAAGATAAAGCAAAGCAGTTCGACAGATACAACGACAGAGTTACACATGGAGTAAAACAAACATACAGTCAATAATACAGTATAAACAAGTCTATATACGATGTGAGCAATGGGGACAGAGCGATGCGCATACAGGTTCTGACCTCTTATTACAACATAGCCCACGGATTAGTCAAGAGATCTTAACTTTTCACATGAAGGCTTTGTATCAGTGAATGCAGACCATAAAAAAAAAAAAAGAACAAGTCACATGATATTTTCACAATACTTTGAACAGGTCACAAGACTCAGATTCATCACATGCTCCCTCTCTCTCACTCACCCCCCCCTCCCTCTCGAGTCATTACTTCCTCTTTCAATGGAATTTTAGAAGTTAAACATTAACACCATTTTTTATATTTTCCAATAGGAGTTTGTGTGCGTATGTGTCCTGGGTCAGCTGACAGACTCTATTGGCCTTACAAGACTAAGTGATGACAGTCTTGGGGAGTTGGAAAGAAATAGCTTAAATAAATACACATAACCAGCTATAGGCTACATATAAACTGGGTCAAGTAACTAAAATAACAGTTTAATGCCAAACAATTAAGAGGCTCAGAAACTGAGGTAAGCTAACGGAAAGTAAGAAACCTTACTCTCGGTCCCACACAAAAATGTCCTTTTGTGGCATAACTAACGACATCACAACCGACAGTTGGAGGCGGATTGTAGAACTTTTACAGCTGTAAAGAATCATGATGATCACATGCCCTTTTCCAGATTTGTAGATGTTTATTTTCAGTATTAGTGAAAATAAGACACTTTTCTTAGTAAGTCTACCAATTACCTAACTTGTCTTGAACATATCACATGGACCAAACTAATACACCACATTAAAACTATATCAGTTCGAGGAACAGTGAAACTTCCTTAATGAATCATGAGATGTGTTAACTGAGTGTCAGAGGCATTTCACAATCAATCTAGATGAAGGTTGTATTAGTGCCACCAGATGTACAGAACTCAAAAGGCCAAAAGCAGTACATCCTAGCCAGTCAGGATACCAAACCTCCACCTGCATTACTCACCCAGAAGATGAAGTTGAAAAAGAAGAGTAGGTACTTCACACATTTCATTCTTCCCTCGACACCCATGGTGAGTCCGGATCAAGACCCTGGCTCAAGACAAAGAAAAATACATATTAACTAGTGAGAATGTAAAGAACTATTATTACAAATACAAAATTGCATGGAGGAGTTTTAGGATATCACTTGTTGCTTCATCGCCTAGGCTTAGATCTAGTTTAGCTCTGCTAAACACACAACAGGACAATGACTCATCACACTTCCAGGCTGTGTAAGGGCTATTTGACCAAGAAGGAGAGTGGTGGAGTTCTGCACAATCACCTGACCTCAACCCAATTGAGATGGTTTGGGATGAGTTGGACCGTAGAGTGAAGGAAAAGCAGCCAACAAGTGCTCAGCATATGTGGGAACTCCTTCAAGACTGCTGGAAAAGCATTCCAGTTGAAGCTGGTTGAGAGAATGCCAAGAGTGTGCAAAGCTGTAATCAAGGCAAAGGGGGGATACTTTGAAGACTATAAAATATATTTTGATGTTTAACACTTTTTTGCTTAATACATGATTCCATGTGTTATTTCATAGTTATGTCTTCACTATTATTCTACAATGTAGAAAATAGTTTTAAAAAGTAAGAAAAACCCTGGAATGAGTAGGCGTGTCCAAACTTTTGACTGGTACTGTATGTCTACATTCCTGTTAGTGAGCATTTCTCCTTTGTCAAGATGATCCATCCACCTGACAGGTGTGGCATATCAGCGTGATCATTACACAGGTGCACCTTGTGCTGGATGCAATAAAAGGCAACTCTAAAACAGGCAGTTGTAACAACACAATGCCACTGATAACCCAAGTTGAGGGGTCATGCAATATGCATGCTGACTGCAGGATTGTCCAACAGAGCTGTTGCCATATAATTTAAATTTCTCTACCATAAGCCACCTCCAACATCATTTTAGAGAATTTGGCAATACATCCAACTCTTCTCATAATCACAGACCATATGTAACCACAACAGCCCAGCACCACCACATCTGCAGGTGAAGAAGCCAAGATTGTCTAAAACCAGCCACCCAGACAGCTGATGAAACTGGGGGTTTGCACAACCAAAGAATTTCTGCACAAACTGTCAGAAATCGTCTCAGGGAAGCACATCTACGTGCTCGTCATCCTCACCAGGGTGTTGACCGGACTGCAGTTTGGCGTCGTAACTGACGTCAGTAGGCAAATGCTCACCTTCGATAGCCAACTGGCGAAGTGTGCTCTTCATGGATGAGTCCCGGTTTCAACTGTACCGGGAAGATGGCAGACCTTGTGAATAGAGTGCCCCATGGTGACGATGTGGTTATGGTATGGGCAGGCATAAGCTACGGACAATGAACACCATTGTAATTGACTGAAGGCAATTTAAATGCACAAAAGATACCGTGATGGGGTCCTGAGGACCATTGTCATGCCATTCATCCGCCGCCATTACCTCATGTTTCAGCATGATAATAAACGGCCCCATGTCACAAGGATCTGTACACAATTCTTAGAAGATGAAAATGTCCCACTTCTTCCATGGCCTGCTACTCAGACATTTCACCCATTGAGCAGGTTTGGAATGCTCTGGATCGACATGTACAACAGTGTGTTCCAGTTCCCACCAATATCCAGCAACTTAGGACAGCCATTGAAGAGGATTGGGACAACATTCCAAAGGCCACAATCAACAGCCCGATCATCTCTATGCGAAGGAGATGTGTCGCGCTGTGTGAGGAAAATGGTGGTCACACCAGATACTGACTGGTTTGCTGATGCATGCTCTTTTTTTTATTTTTTATGAATAATAATAATAATAAATATTAAGAGGTATATGTGACCAACAGATGCTTATCTGTATTCCCAGTCAAGTGAAACCCATAGATTAGGGCCTAATGGATTTATTTAAATTGACTGATTTCCTCATATGAACTGCAAATCAGTAAAATCTTAGAAATTATTACATGTTGCGTTTATATTTTTGTTCAGTGTCTATTGGGTGACACAGGTCATTAAGAGGCCACCATAGGCTATTCAATTTGGTTAATTGTTTGTAATCTGCCCCATTTCAGATTAGGCTACTTTAGTTCACAGAGCTTCATCTGGAAAGGCCTGCAGGGTCGGATTTATGGGTAGGCCTTAGGGGGCTTGGCCCGCCCTACCGTACCCCCTTGCCCATACAAATAAAATATTGATCATTTATTTGACTGAGACGCGCGCCGACAGAAAGATTCATCAACCTCAGTTAAAGCATCCGAGCGAGCGAAACAGCGTCCTTCTGTCTCAGTATGTGTAGACCTTGTATCTAATGCTGTCTGGACCAAAAGATGTCATACTATTTCTGGCCAGACAGCATCAGATACATATAGGGAGGCGCTGTTTCGCTTGCCCAGATGCTTTCTCCGTTGATATAGTTACAGCAGAGAGGAAGAGGCAAAGCGAGAGGGATCACACTCGCCAAAATATGTCCAGGATAAACCAAAATGAGTTCATATGAGAATGATATGCAGACCTAAGCTTGTCGCCTGCCTCTTGCCTTTGGGACAAATACTCCCATTGTTAGGCAGAGACATGAGCATCTTGTCATTATTTACAGATCTCTGGTTTCAGCCTCTTGCGAATTGGAAAGTAACGTTGGCCGGTTCACAGTGCATTGTTAAGAGTCATTCATTTAGACGTTTTGCCAAGGAGATCTTAGTCACACAATTTTACATTAAGATGTTTGATGCAGTATTTTTTAATGAACAAATGTGCATGAAAACTTTATTGTTGAATGAAATCATTTTGTGAAAAATCCCACTGTTGACCAATCACTGACGAAGGGGCGTAGGCGGCTATGACTTTGGTTTGCCGCCAGAGAAATGTTGTGTGCCGGAACAGCCAAAAAAGAAAATTGCGGATGTCCAAAATGAACAATAACGTCACAAATTGTTGTCATAATATATGCACAAACTCTTCCGAACTTTTTCGGCTGGCAAGCATGCAGGACGCCTTTAGGATGCTGGATTGCCCAAGGTAAATTGATGTGTCGACAATATTATACAGTTACTCCTGCCTGAATAGAATCATTCAAAAATAATTCACCAGGGAGCATGACCAGAGAATCATTAGCACAAAAATATATATATTTTTTAATTGCTGTTCAGTGGTATATAGTACTCAAGTAAAAATATTTTAAAAGTACTACTCAGTTTTTTCTTTAGGCATCTGTACATTACTATTTAGATTTTGGACTAGTTTAACTTCACTATATTCCTAAAGAAAATAATGTACTTTTTACTCCATACATTTTCCCCTGACATGCAAAAGTACTCATTACATTTTAAATGATTAGCAGCTTCCTGCCATCCAGGACCTCTATAACAGGCGGTGTCAGAGGAAGGCCTCAAAAATTGTCAAAGACTCCAGCCACCCTAGTCATAGACGGTTCTCTCTGCTATTGCATGGCAAGCGGTACCGGAGTGCCATGTCTAGGTCCAAACGGCTTCCATCCCCAAGCCATAAGACTCCTGAACAGCTAATCAAAGGGTTACCCAGACCCCTCTTTTACACTGCTGCTACAGTGTTTATCATCAATGCAGTCACTTTAAATCTTGTACATTTACTCTGTACCGGTACCCCTTGTATACAGCCTTGCTTTGTTATTTTACTGCTGCTTTTTAATTATTTGTTACTTTTAATCTTCCTCTGTCCAGTGAGTGTTCTTTTGCCCATCTTAATCTTATATTGTTTATTTCCCAGTCAGATATGGCATTTACTTTGCAACTCTGCCTAGAAAGCCAGAATCCCGGAGTTGCCTCTTCACTGTTGACGTTGAGACTGTTGTTTTGCGAGTACTATCTCATGAAGCTGCCAGTTGAGGACTTGTGATGCGTCTATATCTCAAACTAGACACTAATGTACTTATCCTCTAGCTCAGTTGTGCACTGGGGCCTCCCACTCCTTTAATATTCTGTCTAGAGACAGTTACGCGTTCTGTGAAGGGAGTAGTACACAGCGTTGTACGAGATCTTCAGTTTCTCACATGGAATAGTCTTAATTTCACAGAACAAGAATAGACTGACGAGTTTCAGAAGAAAGTGCTCTGTTTTGTTTCTGGCCATTTTGAGCCTGTAAACGAACCCACAAATGCTGAAGCTCCAGATACTCAACTAGTCTAAAGAAGGCCAGTTTTATTGCTTCTTTAAATCAGAACAACATTTTTCAGCTGTGCTAACATAATTACAAAAGGGTTTTCTAATGATCAATTGGCCTTTTAAAAATGCTAAACTTAGATTAGCTAACAATGTGTCATTGGAACACAGGAGTGAGGGTTGCTGATAATGGGACTCTGTACGCCTATGTAGATATTCAATTTTAAAAAAGCCATTTCCAGCTACATTAGTCATTAATAACATTGTATTTCTGATCAATTTGATGTTATTTTAAAAGGCCAACAAAAATGTTTTCCTTCTTTCGGGAACAAGGAAATGTCTAAGTGACCCCAAACTCTAATGGTAGGAATAGTTTGCTTAATAAGAAATGTGGGTATACTTTTATTTTTGATACTTAAGTATATATTAGCAATTACATTTATTTTTGAGACTTAAGTATATTTAACACCAAATACTTTTACTCAAGTAGTATTTTATTGGGTTACTTTCACTTGAGTCATTTTCTATTAAAGGTATCTTTACTTTTACTCAAGTTTGAATAGGCTAGTTGATATAATATTGGAAAGTCGCTTGGTACAGCTTTGGGCCAGACCCAGTCATAATTTTAATACGTTGAACTTCAATAGCTAATCAAGGCGGATTAAAAAGGGAGGCAGACAGGCGGAGTAGAGAGAAGAATGTGATCGAAAATGCAAGGATATTTTCCACTGTTTTTAATTGTCGGCTTTCTGCCTATGCATTTTACTTAGTAGACTATGGAAGATATGCCGACTGCGGCACTGGCCTATAGTCTATTTCTTTAGCCTCCAATGGAGCACAGTGTATTAATGTGTCCATATGGCAGAGGCTAGTGCTCTCGCCATAGTTGAAATAAAACTAAGATTTGTATCATTTTACTTCAGATGTTTATTACTCAACACATGACCATGACTTTCAGAAATGAAAACGTGATTGAAATGAAACTATTCCACGAAACATGCGCATATAAAAAAATAATCATAACTGGCACGCAGATCGGTAGAAATGGTAGGCTAAAACGTAAGCTTTCCCAAACTTGAAACACACGAGCTGCCTATGTTCTTTACTATTACACCCATTAAAAACATGTCAACGCGCAAGCGCCTGCACACATGGGGTCCAGTGAAAAAACGTGCACGCCGATGGAAATCAAAGATCCGTACAATTGATTCGTTCTGCCGCTAGCCCTGAAAGGCCTCGTATGATTGACGTGACAAATGGGCTTATTAAATTAAATACATTTAAAACAAATCATGAGTAAACAATTGATATTGGAACAATTACTGACTGGGGAGCGTAATAGGAATTCGGACTTTCTTAAAATTCACTTAAAAAAAAAATCAAGACTGCGACACCCATCGCTGAGGCAACAATGACCAACCAAACCGTTAATCAGAGGGCGCAGGATACAATGTAACTATTGTTCTAGCTTATCGTTAGTAACCAAATTCAATTCGTTAATTATATAGCCAGATTCAATTAGTTAAATTGACTACTAAGTAACCGTAAAGACAAAGGTATATTAGACTACAGCTTTAGTTAAACGTGACGTTTCCGCATTCTCAAAACCAAACTTTTTTCCCCTTTCTCTAACCTTTTCTTTCTTTATTGATTTCAGATTTAACAGTCATAGTATAACATCAAAGAATTGGAAAAACAAACTTGAATAAAATAACTCTTACCTTTGTTTTCAAGTTGGAAAAGTGGAGGCGGCGAAGCGATGTGAGGCGTTGGTTGAAATTTGGAAACAAGTTGTTGGGGAAGTTGACGAAGCAATTCTCCGTTTTATAAGCCCCTCCCTCTCTAAATTGCCCTCCATGATCTAATCTGGTTCCAGAAAGCATAAAAAAGTGGTCATGGAAAATGACCGTCAACAACAAGTTTCACTATCATCCACAGTACACACAGTAGCAGTTCCATTTGGACAACAGTTGTTAGGCCTATCAGTTGAGCCTGTAATATTTCAAGGTGAAGCACTATTCATTTAATTTCAGCAGTGATGCCCTAGCCTGTAAAATGCACACACTTCTTAATGTAACTGTAGGCATAAAACAAATGTGTAGTAGACTTAACTTAGTGACGACTGGAATAATTAAATCAATCCATTTGTTGCGCTCAATACAGAAGTGCTCGGACGAAACAGACGCGAGGCTACTGTTTCGCTAGAACAGATTGGGGTATGTTCCAGGATATATTTGATAACATTGAGGAGTTACCACAACAGTCACAGGCTTCATCAATAAGTGCATAGACAATATCACCCCCTCCGTGGCTATAACAACGTATCCCAACAAAAAAACATGGAATACAAGCAACATCCGCGCTGGGATAAAGGCTAAAGTTACCGTTTACAATGAACGGGACATGGACACACATAAGATATCCTACTACGACCCCCGACGAGACATCAAACATGCAAAAGGACAATATAGGAGGAAGGTGGAATCATATTACATCGGCTATGTCGTATGTGGCAGGGTATGCAGACGATAACAGACAACAAACGGAAATCCTGCCATGAGCTACCCAGTGATACAGAACTCATAAACGAGCTAAATGCCTTTGATGCTCGCTTAGATACATTTTACACCGTGCCTTGCGAGAAAGCACCTGCTTTTCCAGATGACTGTGTGATCTCGCTCTCCCAGGCCGATGTGAGCTAAATGTTTAAACAGATTAACAATCACAAAGCCACCGGGTCAGACGGAATACCAGGGCACGTTCTCAAAGCAAACACAGACATTTTCAATCTGTCCTTGTCCCAGTCTGTAATCCCAACATGTTTCAACCTGACCACCATTGTCCATGTTCCCAAGAGCGCCAAGGTAACATCCTAAATGACTATTGCCCTGTAGCACTCACATCTGTAATTATGAAGTGCTGGTCATGACACACATCAACACCATCATCCCTAGAGTAGAACCTCTCCAATTCGCATACCAATTGCATTTCACACTGCCCTCTGCCACCTGGACAAGAGGGGAAATAACTATGTAAGAATACTGTTAATAGACTAGATTTCAGCGTTCAACACCATAGTCCCCTCCAAGATCATCACCAAGCTAGGGACCCTAGGACTTAACCCCTCCCTCTGCAACTGAATCTTGGACATCCTAATGGGTTGGCCCCAGGTGGTGCGGGTAGACAACAACACATCTGCCATGCTGACCCTCAACATGGGGGCCCATCGGGTGTGTACCTAGTCCCCTCTTGTACTCCATGTTTACCCACGACTGCTTTCAACACCATAGTGCCCACGAAGCTCATCACTAAGCTAAGGACTCTGGGACTAAACACTTCCCTCTGCAACTGGATCCTGGACTTTCTGACGGGCCGCCCCCAGGTGGTAAGAGTAGGCAACAACACATCTGCCACGTTGATCCTTAACACTGGGGCCCCTCAGTGGTGTGTACTTAGTCTCCTCCTGTATTCCCTGTTCACCCACGACTGCGTGGCCAAACACGACTCCAACACCATCATTAAGTTTGCTGACGACACAACAGTGGTAGGCCTGATCATCGACAACGATGAGACGGCCTATAGGGGGAGGTCAGAGAACTGGCAGTGTGGTGCCAGGACAACAACCTCTCCCTCAATGTGAGCAAGACAAAGGAGCTGATCGTGGACTACAGGAAAAGGCGGGCTGAACAGGCCCCCATTAACATCGACGGGGCTGTAGTGGAACGGGTCGAGAGTTTCAAGTTCCTTGGTGTCCACATCACCAACGTACTATCATGCAAACATCACTATCATCCAAACATACCAAGACAGTCATGAAGAGGGCATGACAAGATTTGGCATGGGACCCCAGATCCTCAAAAGGTTCTACAGCTGCACCATTGAGAGCATCCTGACCGGTTGCATCACCGCCTGGTATGGCAACTGCTCGGCATCTGACCGTAAGGCACTACAGAGGGTAGTGCAAACGGCCCAGTACATCACTGGGGCCAAGCTTCCTGCCATCCAGGACCTATATCATAGGCGGTGTCAGAGGAAAGCCCATAAAATTGTCAGAAACTCCAGTCACCAAAGTTATAGACTGTCTCCTCTGCTACCGCATGGCAAGTGGTACCGGAGCGCCAAGTCTTGGACCAAAAGGCTCCTCAACAGCTTTTACCCCCAAGCCATTAGACTGCTGAACAATTCATAAAAATCACCACCGGACAATTTACATTGACACTCCCCCCCACCCCTTGTACACTGCTGCTACTCGCTGTTTGATTGTTACCTATACATAGTTACTTCGCCCCCACCTACAGATGGCAAGTGGGTATATGCTCCAAAAAAACAATGAGAAGATGGGAGAGGCAGGACTTGCAGCGCATTGAGCATCACAAATATTCTAGCGCCTGGCCACGCAAATGCTCGCTAAGGCACGAGAGCAGTGTAGGTGTACCGCTAGCGACACGAGCGGTGTGGTCAGCATGTTAGACCAAGGACCTGATCATGGACTATAAGCAGAACGAGGGGAGAGCACGACCCCATCCACATCGACAGAGCTGTTGTAGAGCGAGTCGAGAGCTTTAAGTTCCTTGGCGTCCACATCACTAAGGACTTAACATGGGTCCACACACACCAACACAGTCATGAAGAGGGCATGGCAGCACCTCTTTCCCCTCAGGAGGCTGAAAAGATTTGCCATGGGTCCTCGGGTCCTCAAACAGTTCTACAGCTCCACCATCGAGAGCATCTTGGCTGGCTACATCACCGCTTGCTATGGCAATTGCACCACCCTTGACCGCAAAGCACAACAAAGGGTGGTGCAGACAGCCCAGTACATCACTGGGGCCGAGCTCCCTGCCATCCATGACCTCTATAGCAGGCAGTGTCAAAGGAAGGCCTGAAAAATTGCCAGACTCCAGCCACCCAAGCCATAGATTGTTCACTCTGCTACCGTCCGGAAAATGGTACCGGAGCATCGGCTCAAGGACCAACAGGCTCTGAGACAGCTTCTACCCACAAGCCATAACTGTTAAATAGCCAGACTGCTAAATAGTCAATTAATGGTACCCAAACTATCTGCACTGACCCTACGCTCACTCACTAGACTTTATATACACACACCATATACACACTACACTGTCACTCTCACACAAATCCCTAACATATTCAAACACTACATACACGCACACACATACACACACACATAACACACATCCCGACAAAACACAAACAAACACACACACACACACACTTTTACAATCATCATTTGCTGCTGCTACTGTTCTTTATTTTACTCTTATTATTATCTATCTGGATGCCTTGTTACTTTTCCCTGCTTTCATGTACATAAATACCTTGTACCTTTGCACATTGATCTGGTACTGGTGCTCCCCGTATATAGCTCCATTATATAGGGCAGGGCAGGCACCTATAGGAGTGAGCTGATCAGAGCTCTCAAAAGCTGTGTTGCATGGGGATGAGGTTTTCGAAGGCCAGGGGACGTAGTCATGATCACAATTCTGAAAGAGTTCACATGGTGATTCATAAGTTGGTCGCATTCACACTATATCACATGGTGATAATCTTGTAGTGTGAACATTTTATTTTCATTTAAGATTAAACTATACAGGCTCAACAACATTAACCTACTCACAGACAATATTGTAGTCAATGTCTACAGAGTTTCTATTTAGAAAAGACCAAAGAGAAACAAGACCAAATTCTGTTACGAGCTACAGATAGTGCTGTTCTCTGTGACATAGGGGATGATATCAGAGGATCTCTGAGTCATGTAGTGCTCAGTGTTTCTCTGCGGAAAGCTATAGCCTTCCTGTACCACAGAGCGACACTACACAGAGCGGCCTACATTAATAATGGACTAATCAGTGATAATAATAATAAGTTATTACATTTCTACATTACAATTTCTACAGAGCTTTTCATAGGGAGTAGAGGGGAACGAGGAAGTGGATATTATTGCCAAGCAGGCTCTTAAACATCCTAATGTTGAGATGGAACTGTCAATCAGTAAAGCAGAAACCAAGGGATTAATAATAATAGTGGTTAAAAAATAAGTGGCAAGAGTTGTGGAACAGGGTGTGTAAGGGAAGACACCTGTATAAGATCCAGGAAAAGGAGGGGGCAGAGAGGTCCTCAGGCCAAGAGAGAAGGGAGGAAAGTGTAGTCACAAGGCTGAGACTTGGACATACAAGGCTTAATAGTACATTGAAAGGGGTGGGGAAACATCCGACTGGGAGGTGTGATCATTGTCAGAAGATGAAGGCAGTGGAACATGTTCTATTTCAGTGCCAGAAATATGTGAGAGAAAGAGAGCAAATGTTATTGGATTTGTGGAGTAACGGGGTTGAAGAACCAGGATAAAGTGAACTGCTGGGAAAATCTTCAAGGGATGTAGTATTTAATGATGTATTTCGTTTCCTTAGGGAGATTTAGATCCACACTCCAGTCCAGTTGGTGGCAGTAATGCACCTTAAAGTTGGTTGCCAACCACCGTATAAAATCCACAGAAGAAGAAGTAAAAAAAGAAGATGAAGAAGAGCTTTTCATATAATCTCAAAAAGATTCAAGAGCAAAAAACAAGCAAGCAATGTACAGTATCATGACAGGTCAACCAAGAGAGGCGAAGTCTTTGAATGCTGAATCCTCTGAAGATGGAGAGGGTCAGTTCATGGCTTGAGTGAAGGGAGCTGGTCAGAGGATGGTAGACGAAGGTGATGGAGTCTGCTGATGATCTTGTAGAGGGCAAGTCTGGGAATCAGCCTGTCTTATAACCACTGGGCTTCCACTCTGTGTAGCCCCCACTTGGTTGATGCCTCAGCAGCTCTGGGCACCAAAAAGCTCACCACACAAAGTTCAGAATAGTAGCCAGTCGTCCTCACTACAAGCCCTCTGCCTCAGCACTGCTGTATTCATCAAGTTCTTAAAGGATCACGAACTGGCAGCAAGGTGAAACAAAAAAGCTGGTAATGTGTCCCTCTAGGTGCATTTTTTAAAACTAAAACATTAACTAGCTAGCCAAGCCAAAAATATTTAACCTGTCAGTCAACCGAAAATCCGTGGCTCAAAACCACCAGATATATGCAATAAAAACGAATTGTTATCAAAATAAAAAGTTGAAAAAACACATTTGTGCAATAATTACAGAGCTCTCTGCCTAGGCTTCCTATAGTAGTTAACCATCTGCGTTGAGGGACCAAGCGGTCAGCACTATTGCAGAAAATAAAGTCCTTAATGTGTAATAATTCACAACAGCAAAAGGTGATGAGGTGTATGTGATATCGAAACAGAACCTACAGCAATTGACTGAAAATCGAGCCACTTTACCTTTAAGGTAAGCGGATGGCTGTCCTCTGTGGTAGAAAGACAGAACAGGAAATATTGCACCTTTTCAAGTAGATTGTAACGCATTCGATTTTTTTCTTCCGCAAACCAAGGTGTGATTTATTGGTCATCTATAGTCAGAGTAGAAAAATATACCCCCATAACAAATATACTTATAATCAAGATTTGTTCTATCTGTGCCCATAATGTCTTATTTTCGCATAATTTCTACAAATTCATAAACATTCACATCTTGAATGTATCGGAACAGTTTACCTCTTATGTGATTGGGTAGTTGTTTCTGTAACAAGAACCACGTGGTTTCGGTGTAGACTTCTGTCATGGCGGGATACATGAAATGGAAAAATGGACCCCTCTCCAAAATAGTTTTGCTAATTGTGTTTTTGTGTATATTAGGTTTACACCAAACCTCAGGTATAGTATATAGCTAGCTAGGTCATTTGAGGCGGGGAATTGATAGCCAATTTGAAATTTGTGATGTTAACTTTTTGTTTGCGATGAGGCAAGCTATCGAGCAAATTTAGCAAACGTTTTAACTGGTCCAGCCAGGTGAACTAACGTTATAGCTAGCGAACTAACGTTAGCTATTCTGTCAGTATCCAGGTGAGATTAGACCCTTCCTTCTTAGTCATTGGATTATATATATATATATTCTAGCTAGCTAAGTGATTAAAATGGAAAGTTAAACTAGTACCAGACTTTAGCTAGCCAGCTGCTGCAACCCTCCGAGTCCACATTCCACAACCTTTAACGTTACTTGCTTAGCTAACGTTAGCTATAACCAAGTCAGCTAACGTTAGCCAAATACTTAAATCGTGGTCTGTTTCTGGTGTCTCACTTACGTTACATAAATTAGTAGATATGTAGCTACTAGCTAAATCCTGTCATGAAAGCCAATGTCCAGCTTGACTTTAGTTGGCTTGCTAGCAGATTGTGCAAAGCATACAGAAGTTTGCTGGTAAATTCAGTCCGTGCCCTCACAACTTGCAATTTTCACAGGAAGTAATATCAACATAATCAATATCAAAGATGGCCAGGAGTCTGACAGAACAGGGTCGAGTCACTTCTGCTATCTCAACCCAATTGTTCCAGGTTGGAAGGAAACATGGACAAGAATCCAGGTAAGAGAAAAGTAGTCTAGTCCCAAATCTGTTTGTGCTCTTGCCAACTTCATTGTTGTATATTTAACTTTTCTGAAATATTTGATTAAAGGGATACTTCAAGATTTTGGCAAGGAGGCCCTTTATCTACGTCCCCAGAGTCAGTTGAACTTGAGGATACCATTTATGTCTCTGATGGCGGTTTGAAGGAAATTGCTAACTAGCGTCAGCGCAATGAAGAAGTAGATACCCATAGACCTCCAGTCATTGTGCTAACACTAGTTAGTATTGGCTTGTGAAACTACCTCGAGCTTCCTTCGTACTGCAGACAGACGTAATAATGGTATCCACAAATTAATCTGACCCTAGGGAAGTAAATAAAGGGCCTCGTTGTCAAAATTCCAAAATATCCCTTTAAAATATGCAAATATGTTGATATCTCATTAAATATGTGAATATTTGCATATTGCGCTATTACATTTTTATGGACACTGGATGATATTTTAATTTTGTTTAGACATTCCAGGACTGGACGTGTCCAGAGCACATTGTGGATAAATACTTGTTTTCATCTTTCTATCTGTAAAATACTAACGACAACAAAAAAAAAGTTTGCTAAGAAAATGTGATGTAGAATAAAAAATGGACAACATATCAATTTTCTCTGGGCAATTCTGGAGAATATACAGTTGAAGTCGGAAGTTTACATACACCTTAGCCAAATACATTTAAACCCAGTTTTTCACAATTCCTGACATTTAGTCCTAGTAAAAATTCAGGATCATCACTTTATTTTAAGAATGTGAAATGTCAGAATAATAGCAAAGAGTTATTTATTTCAGCTTTTATTTCTTTCATCACATTCCCAGTGGGTCAGAAGTTTACATAAACTCAATTAGTATTTGGTAGCTTTGCCTTTAAATTGTTTAACTTGGGTCAAACGTTTCGGGTAGTCTTCCACAAGCTTCCCACAATAAGTTGGGTGAAATTTGGCCCATTCCTCCTCCACAGAGCTGGTGTAACTGAGTCAGGTTTGTAGGCCTCCTTGCTCGCACAAGCTTTTATAGTTCTGCCCACAAATTTTCTATAGGATTGAGGTCAGGGCTTTGTGATGGCCACTCCCAATACCTTGACTTTGTCCTTAAGCCGTTTTGCCACAACTTTGGAAGTAAGCTTGTGGTCATTGCCCATTTGGAAAACCCATTTGCGACCAAGCTTTAACTTCCTGGCTGATGTTGCTTCAATATATCCACATCATTTTCCATCCTCATTATGCCATCTATTTTGTGAAGTGCACCAGTCCCTCTTGCAGCAAAGCACCCCCACAACATGATGCTGCCACCCCTGTGCATCACGGTTGGGATGGTGTTCTTCGGCTCGCAAGCCTCCCCCTTTTTCCTCCAAACATAACAATGGTCATTAATGGCCAAACAGTTCTATTTTTGTTTCATCAGACCAGAGGACATGTCTCCAAAAAGTATGATCTTTGTCCCCATGTGCAGTTTCAAACCGTAGTCTGGCTTTTGTATTGCGGTTTTGGAGCAGTGGCTTCTTCCTTGTTGAGCGGTCTTTCAGGTTGTGTCGATATAGGACTAGTTTTACTGTGGATATAGACACTTTTGTACCTGTTTCCTCCAGCATCTTCACAAGGTCCTTTGCTGTTGTTCTGGGATTGATTTGCACTTTTCGCATCAAAGAATGTTCCATCTCTAGGAGACAGAACGCGTTTACTTCCTGAGCGGTATGACGGCTGCGTGGTCCCATGGTGTTTATACTTGCGTACTATTGTTTGTTCAGATGAACGTGGTACCTTCAGGCAGTTGTAAATTCCTCCCAAGGATGAACCAGACTTGTGGAGGTCTACAATTTGTTTTCTGAGGTCTTGGCTGATTTCTTTTGATTTTTCCCATGATGTCAAGCAAAGAGGCACTGAGTTTGAAGGTAGGCCTTGAAATACATCCACACGTACACCTCCAGTTGACTCAAATTATGTCAATTAGCCTATCAGAAGCTTCTAATGCCATGACATAATTTTCTGGAATTTTCCAAGCTGTTTAAAGGCACAGTCAACTTAGTGTATGTAAACTTCTGACCCACTGGAATTGTGATATAGTGAATTATAAGTGAAATAATCTGTTTGTAACAATTGTTGGAAAAATTAATTGTGTCATGCACAAAGTAGATGTCCTAACTGACTTGCCAAAACTATAGTAGAAATTTGTGTGGTTGAAAAATATGTTTTAATGACTCCAACCTAAGTGTATGTAAACTTCCAACTTAAACTGTATCTAAGGATACCACACAAAATGTGGTGAATGCAGATACTTCTGAAGCTGAGAAAATGAGTTGGTGTGTGGCAAGAGTCTAACATTCGGGAAATGTAGTTTGCCAAACCCCTATTTATACCCAATCACCATATCTTCAAATTAAGTTACTAAATATAGTCCAGTTTGTAACACTATGAAATGGGCTTTGAAATTGGGTGTAATTTAATGTACTGAGCTTCGAAATTATTGATGTATGTCCATTTTAAAGATATTGAAATTAATAAAAATGTTGACGGTTATATGATAATCCAAGGAAGAAAAAAACATTTTCATCAAGTTTACATTTTTGTTTACTTTTTGAGAATACTAATGGACATTTCATTTCAGCCTGTGGTGCCTTGCTTTAACAGAAAATGCCTTTGGGAAGTATTCAGACCCCTTGACTTTTTCCAGATTTTGTTAGGTCACAGCTGTATTCTAAAATTGATTATATCGTTTTTTTCCCCATCATCAATCTATACACAATACTCCATAATGACAAGCAAAAACAGGTTCTTAGAAATTTGTGGTAATTTATTAAAAAAAATGTATAACTGAAGTATTACATTTACATAAGTATTCAGACCCTTTACTCAGCACTTTGTTGAAACAACTTTGGCAGCAATTACAGCCTTGCGTCTTCTTGGGTATGACGCTACAAGCTTGGCATACCTGTATTTGAGGAGTTTCTCCCATTCTTCTCTGCAGATCCTTTCAAGCTCTATCAGGTTGGCTGGAGATCGTTACTGCACAGCTATACTCAGCAAAAAAAGGTCATTTTTCAGGACCCTGTCGTTCAAAGATAATTCGTAACAATACAAATAACTTCACAGATCTTCATTGTAAAGGGTTTAAACACTGTTTCTCATGCTTGTTTTAATGAACCATGAACAATTAATGAATATGCACCGTTGGAACGGTCGTTAAGACATTAACAGCTTACAGACGGTAGGCAATTAAGGTCACAGTTATGAAAACTTAGGACACTATAGAGGCCTTTCTACTGACTCTGAAAAACACCAAAAGAAAGATGCCTAGGGTCCCTGCTCATGTGTGTGAATGTGCCTTAGGCATGCTGCAAGGAGGCATGAGGACCGCAGATGTGGCCAGGGCAATAAATTGCAATGTCCATACTGTGAGACAGCGCTACAGGGAGACAGGACGGACAGCTGATCGTCCTCGCAGTGGCAGACTATGTGTATCAACACCTGCACAGGATCGGTACATCCGAACATCACACCTGCGGGACAGGTACAGGATGGCGACAACAACTGCCTGAGTTACACCAGGAACGCACAATCCCTCCATCAGTGCTCAGACTGTCCGCAATAGGCTGAGAGAGGCTGGACTGAGGGCTTGTAGGCCTATTGTAATGCAGATCCTCACCAGACATCACCGGCAACAACGTCGCCTATGGGCACAAACCCACCCATCGCTGGACCAGACAGGACTGGAAAGAAGTGCTCTTCACTGACGAGTCGCGGTTTTGTTTCACCAGGGGTAATGGTCGGAGTCGTGTTTATCGTCGAAGGAATGAGCGAGGCCTGTACTCTGGAGCTGGTTTGATTTGGAGGTGGAGAGTCCGTCATGGTCTGGGGCGGTGTGTCACGGCATCATCGGACTGAGCTTGTTGTCATTGCAAGCAATCTCAACGCTGTGCGTTACAGGGAAGACATCCACCTCCCTCATGTGGTACCCTTCCTGCAGGCTCATCCTGACATCCCTCCAGCATGACAATGCCATACTGCTCGTTCTGTGCATGATTTTCTGCAAGACAGTCAGTTTTCTGCCATGGCCAGCGAAGAGCCCGGATCGCAATCCCATTGAGCATAATTGGAACCTGTTGGATCGGAGGGTGAGGGCTAGGGCCATTCCCTCCAGAAATGTCTGGGAACTTGCAGGTGCCTTGGTGGAAAAATGGGGTAACATCTCACAGCAAGAACTGGCAAATCTGGTGCAGTCCATGAGGAGATTAGACTGTTTAGACTGTTACTTTTGATTTTGACCCCCCCTTTGTTAATTTCTGTTAGTCACATGTCTGTGGAACTTGTTCAGTTTGTCTGTTGTTGAAACATGTTAAGTTCATACAAATATTTACACATGTTAAGTTGAAAGTAAACGTAGTTGACAGTGAGAGGATGTTTATTTTCAGGTTTCCAGAGATGTTCGATCAGGTTTATGTCCGGGATCTGGCAGGGCCACTCAAGGACATTCAGAGACTTGTACCGAAGCCACTCCTGTGTTGTCTTGGCTGTGTGCTTAGGGTAGTTGTCCTGTTGGAAGGTGAACCTTCGCCCCAGTCCAAGGTCTGGAGCAGGTTTTCATCAAGGATCTCTCTGTACTTTGCTCTGTTCATCCTTCACTCGATCCTTACTAGTCTCCCAGTCCTTGCCGCTGAAAAACATCCCGACAGCATGATTCTGCCACCGCCATGCTTCACCATAGGGATGGTTCCAGGTTTCCTCCAGACGTGACACTTGGCATTCAGTGTTCCATCTTGGTTTCATCACACCAGAGAATCTTGTTTCTCATGGTCTGAGAGTCCTTTAGGTGCCTTTTGGCAAACTCCAAGCGGGCTGTCATGTGCCTTTTTACTGAGGAGTGGCTTCCGTCTGGCCACTCTACCAAAAAAGGCCCGAGTGCTGCAGAGATTGATGTCCTACTGGAAGGTTCTCCCATCTCCACAGAAGAACTCTAGAGCTCTGTCAGTGACCATCGGGTTCTTGTTCATCTCCTTCGATTGCTCAGTTTGGCCGGGTGGCCAGCTCTAGGAAGAGTCTTGCTGGTTCCAAACTTCTTCTATGTAATAATTATGGAGGCCACTGTGTTCATGAGGACCTTCAATGCTGCAGAAATGTTTTGGTACCCTTCCCCAGATCTGTGCATCAACATAATCCTGTCTCAGCACTCTACGGACAATTCTTACAACCTCATGGCCTGGCTTTTGCTCTGACATGCACTGTCAACTGTGGGACCTTATATAGTCAGTTGTGTGCCTTTCCAAATCATAACCAATCAATTGAATTTACCGCAGGTGGACTCCAAACAAGTTGTAGAAACATCTCAAGGATGATCAATGGAAACAGGATGCACCTGAGCTCAATTTCATAGCGAAGTATCTGAATACTTACAGTACCAGTCAGAAGTTTGGACACACCTACTCATTCAAGGGTTTTACTATTTTCTACTTTGTAGAATAATAGTGAAGACATCACAATTATGAAATAAGACATATGGAATAATTTAGTAACCAAAAAAGGGTTAAACACAGATTTTGATTCTTCAAAGTAGCCACCCTTTGACTTGATGACAGCTTTGCACACTCTTGGCATTCTCTCAACTAGTTTCACCTGGAACGCTTTCCTAACAGTCTTGGAGTTCCCACATATGCTGAGCACTTGTTGGCTGCTTTTCCTTCACTCTGCGGTCCAACTCATCCCAAACCATCTCAATTGGGTTGAGGTCGGGTGATTGTGGAGGCCAGGTCATCTGATGCAGAACTCCATCACTCTCCTTCTTGGTCAAATAGCCCTTACACAGCCTGGAGGTGTGTTGGGTCATTGTCCTGTATAAAAACAAATGATAGTCCCACTATGAGCAAACCAGTTGGGATGGCGTGTCGCTGCAGCATTCTGTGGTAGCCATGCTGGTTAAGTGTGCCCTTGAAGTCTAAATATATCAGACAGTGTCACCAGCAAAGCACCCCCACAACATCACACCACCTCCTTGCTTCACGGTGGGAACCACACATGCGGAGGTCATCCGTTTACCTACTCTGTGTCTCACAAAGACACGGCAGTTGGAATCTAAAATTTGGACTCATCAGACCAAATTACAGATTTCCACCGGTCTAATGTCCATTGCTTGTGTTTCTTGGCCCAAGGAAGTCTTTTCTTCTTATTGGTGCCCTTTAGTAGTGGTTTCTTTGCAGCAATTCGACCAAGGAGGCCTGATTCATGCAGTCTCCTATTTTTTTAAACCTTTTATTTAACTAATGTTGAGATGTGTCTATTACTTGAACTCTGTAGTGCTTGATGGCTTTTGCGACTGCGCTTGAAGAAACTTTCAAAGTTCTTGAAATAGTCCAGATTGACTGGCCTTCATGTCTTAAAGTAATGGACTGTCATTTCTCTCTGCTTATTTGAGCTGTTCTTGCCATAGCCCTATTTGGTAAAAGGCCAAGTCATATTATCTTCTGTATACCACCCCTATCTTGTCACAAGACAACTGATTTGCTCAAACACATTAAGACGAAAGGGAATTCCACAACTTTTAACAAGGCACACCTTTTAAGTGCAATGCATTCCAGATGTTTACCTCATGAAGAGAATCGTTGAGAGAATGCCAAGAGTGTGCAAAACTGGTCATCAAGGCGAAGGGTGGCTACTTTAAAGAATCTGAAATCTAAAATATTTTGATTTGTTTAACACTTTTTTTGGTTACTACATGATGTATGTATGTGTTATTTCATAGTTTTAATGTCTTCACTATTATTCCACAATGTCGAAAATAGTAAAACATAAGAAATACCTTGGAATGAGTAGGTGTGTCCAAACATTTTACTGGTACTGTATGTAAATAAGGTATTTCTATTTTAAGTTTTAATTCGTTTAAAAAAATAATTTACACTTTTTTGCTTTGTCATTTATGGGGTGTTGTGTGTAGATTGCTGAGGATTTGTTTTAATTTAATCCATTTTAGAATGAGGCTGTAACGTAACGTGGAAAAGGTCAAGGGGTCTGAATACTTTCCAAAATGCACTGTTTTATATTTGTGTGTAACTAATACTTGTCTTATTGCCGACAGATTCGAGTATGGAGCTCGAAACAGCTGAAGGTGACTGTTGTGGAGGATGAGGAGAAGCTGCAGGAACTAGAACACTTCAGTGTCTGGGGTCTTGTGCAGTACCTAATGCTTGAGCAGACCAATGAAACCACCATCAGCATCAGCCTGTTCAGCCCAAAGACCTGCTTCAAGATCGACCCCATCAACCTTGGAGCACAATACACTGTAATGCCCATACGAAGTAAGTTAAAGGAAAGGTGGGGTGTCATTGTTAGTTACGAGCCTATTACATATTGATTTCATGTGGAGTCTTTGCTGTCTCTGCTTTACTCCTGCAGAATTTGACATTTACATGTTTGTGACATTCCTGGCTGGAGTGCTGTTATTCATCTTTGCAGACTCACTCAGCAGGTAACTAAATTAATTGTGTTCACATTTTACCCTCTTTTAATGACATGATCCTGATAATCTCGCCTTTATGATTGTAATGGCTGCGGGAAGATATTTAGGGGTGGGGCTGTAGAGAATTTATTCTTGCCGCGCTGCTGAGGACAATTTTTGTCCGCTCATACAGGAGTAATAAAGGCCCAGTGAACACCATTTTTTTCTCACAATGTGGATTATTATTTATTTCTGATTTATCAGCTGGTGCTGCAGCACCCCTACTTCCTGCATCTAGGATGATTGATGTGCTTTTTTTTTTGTCTAACAGGAGTCAGGTATTCTATTACTCTGCTGGCATGAGCACAGGTATGATTGCCTCCCTTATCATCCTCATCTTCATCATGGCACGCTTTCTGCCCAAGGTAAGAAGTCAAGTCTTCTATATCAAGGCCTCACCCACTACTAACACATTTTGATTTGAACAAAGCAAAAAGTCTGGGTGTACCCTGAGTTCATATTTGGGAGACCTTTCTGATTTGTATCATGCGAGAGTCATGAAAATATATGTTTAGATTTCATGCCCCATAATCTTCATTTTCTTTTCTCAGAAAAGCCCATTTTACATGGTAATAGTTGGTGGCTGGTCCTTTTCCATTTACATCATCCAGCTTGTGTTCAGGAACCTGCAGATGATTCTGAGAGAGCACTGGCACGTGGCTTTTGGTAGGTATCGATTGTAATAAACACAATCGCAACAAACTCTGGGAAGTGCCTTGTTTATCGCTCAAACTTTTTGTATCTGGAATGATAATTTCACAACCATTGCTCCATGTTTGTAGTAGGAACAGTTGAATGAATTGTTTCTGTGTACTTTAGGTTATGCTGCAGTGGTTGGGTTTATCAGTTTTGCCGTGTGCTATCGTCATGGCCCTCTTGTGGAGGAAAGGAGTATAAATATCCTGTCCTGGACACTGCAGTTGTTTGGCCTGCTACTGATCTACAGTGGGATCCAGGTTCAGCAAGTGGCGTTGGCCATCATCGTGGCTGCCTTCTGCTCTAAGAACCTGGAGTATTCCATTTCATTGATTCTTCTGGCTTGGCGGTAGTTTTTTATAACTCTAATGATTCCTTTATTCGTGTTTATTGGCATTTTTAATAATGTTCGAATTCTCATTGTGCAGCAAAGTCACGCCAACTCTGCGCTGGAAGCCAGAGCCTCGTCGGCTGCTGACTGAAGAGGAGTTCCAGAAACAGGGGGAGGTGGAGACGCAGCATGCCCTGGAGGAGCTGAGGAAGTACTGCAGCAGTCCAGACTTCAGCAAATGGAAGACCGTCTCTCGACTTGCGTCCCCAAAAAGGTGACAGTCAGTAGCATTGAAATACTTACTGAAATGTATGTACTGCTAGCCTGAAAAGCTAGATTTTGGTCCCAGGGTGACTTATAGTCTTTTTAGGTCTATTACTAGTCACCGAACTGTCTCTTTCCCATTCCTGGTTTGAACTAAACATATGATCAGTGTTGTTCAAAAGCTTGATGTTGTGATCCATAGGTTTGCCGATTTTGTGGAGGGATCACCTCACCTGATATCGAATGAGGTTTCTGTGCACGCGCAGGAATATGGATCGTTCTTTGAGGATGATTTCTTTGACACGGATGAGGAAGATGATGATGAGGAGAATATGATGAATGATTTGAAAAAAGAAGACCTTGGATGGAAAGACAGAGACTTGTGAAGGTAAATAGATGTGGTTATTTTCCTGTAGCAAGGTTAATGGAGCATAGTGCTGACTGGCTTTCTATCCCTACAGCTCTCCTCCAACCATAAGACAGGTGCTCATGAATCGCCATGGAGATGGTGGAATCTGGCCATTGCTAGGCCTGTGAGCTAATGTCTGGCATCCAGGTTGCGGCAGACATATTGTACACTGAGTGTACAAAACATTAGTAACACCTTCTTAATATTGAGTTGCTCCCCCTTTTGCCCACAGAACAGCCTCAGTGGACTCTACAAGGTGTTGAAAGCGTTCCACAATGGTGCTGGCCCATGTTGACTCCAATGCTTCCCACAGTTGTGTCAAGTGGGCTGGATGTCCTTTGGGTGGTGGACCATTCTTGATACACACGGAAAACTGTTCAGCTTAAAAAACCCAGCAGCGTTGCAGTTCTTGACACACTCAAATCGGTGCGCCTATACCCCATTCCAAGGAACTTACATTTTTGTCTTGCCCATTCACCCTCTGAATGGCACACATACACACACAATTCATGTTTCAATTGTCTCAAGGCTTAAAAATAAAAAAAAGTTACCTGTTTTCTCCCCTTCATCTACACTGATTGAAGTGGATTTAACAAGTGACATTAAGAAGGGGTCATAGCTTTCTCCTGGTCAGTCAGTCATGGAAAGAGCAGGTGTTCCTGATGTTTTGTATACTCAGTGTAGATTGCTTATGGCAACCACCTGTTTTGGTTATCGACACAGAGCCAGATTCTGACTTGAGAAATGAGACTGTAGTGTTTCTCAAATTAGAATTGAGTCCTGTGTTTGAATTAATCTGAGAAATGTATTGGTCAGTAAGTAAAGGTTTATGACCACTAAGAATGGGGTATTTTATTTTCTTGGAGGAATGTCACAACTTTATCTTGGTCTTAACTGCAAGGTCATTTTTTTGACATTTGTTATCTTTGGTATTATTGTTGATTTTACGTTAAAAAAAAATTGTGTCATCAAACACGTGCCAATGTAAACGGGGAGCAATTCATAGCTGACAAGTTAAAAAAACACAAAAAAAGGCAAACTGACATCTGTTTGGAAAGAAATTCATATTTTGGTATTTAAAGCATGATGTTTTAAAGCATTGGTATTTTGAGCCTGAATTTATATCATTTTAAAAATGTACGGGAATAAAAACAGTAATGTGTAAGTGTACCATTGCAAGTATTATAACCTTTCTTTGACGTTGTGTGACACGTCTACATTGTTATGTTCTTAGTTAGTTAGTTTCATGTTTTGTTTGGACTGAGATTTATAGGTTTCATATCCATCTAATATATTTATAAATCCCTTTTTACATCAGCAGTTGTCACAAAGTGCTTCTACAGAAACTCAGCCTAAAACCCCAAAGAGCAAGCAATGCAGATGTAGAAGCACAATGGCTAGGAAAACTCCCTAGAAAGGCTGGAACCTAGGAAGAAACTTAGAGAGGAACCAGGCTCTGAGGTGTGGCCAGTCCTCTTCTGGCTGGGCCAGATGGAAATTATTTTGAGTACGTGGCCATTAAAGCCGGATTGTTCTTCAAGATGTTCAAAAGTTTGTAGATCACCAGCAGAGTCAAATAATCACAGTGATTTATAGAGCACGTGTCAAATTCATTCCATGGAGGGCTGAGTGTCTGCAGGTTTTTTCTGCTCCCTTGTAATTGATTGATAAATTAAGGTCACTGATTAGTAAGGAACTCCCCTCACCTGGTTGTCTAGGTCTTAATTGAAAGGAAAAAACAAAAACCAGCAGACACTTGGCCCTCCATGGAATGATTGTGACACCCATGTTACATCTGAGGTGCTGACCTTTTGCACCATCTGTATATGTCAGTTGGCTTTTCAAATCTGAGCATTCAGAGGTCGAGACAGCAGGTGCGGTAGAGAGTCAAAACAGCAAGTCCTGAACAAGGTAGCACGTCCGGTGAACAGGTCCAGGTTCCATAACCGCAGGCAGAATAGCAGAACCTGGATGAGCAGCACGACCAGGTGGATTAGGGGCAGGGACTGCCAGGGGTCATCAGGCCAGTTAGTCCTGAGGCATTGTCCTGGGACTCAGGTCCTCCGGGAGGGAAGAGAGAGAAGAATTAGAGAGAGCATACTTAAGATCACACACGACACCAGATAAGACTGGAGAATTACACCAGATAGGACAGACTGGCCCTATCCTGCCGGCATAAATACTGGAGACGGGGTTCGGGGACACTGGCCCTTCCAAAGTTACCCTCAGACAGCATATCACAAGCATTGCCTTAAAAATGGATAATACTTTTATACTGTGAGATATTGTACTTTTGTATTCTGGCCTCTATTCTGTGTGGTAGAATTGGCTATGCATAAGCCTTTACAGATTTGGTGGCCAGGTAGTTGTGTACTGTTCATTGTAAATAATCATGTGGATGTCAAATTAATGATATCGTAAAATCCCACTTCATACTGAGACATTTCCACCAGTGGAAAGCCCACTCGCCTGTTGCTGTAGAAGGGGAATACTGAGAGGAGCATAAATCCCTAGAAAGATGGTGGTACTGAATGATGCATTGTCTGTATGAGTTGTACTGAAACTGCTATACATGAACAACAGGGGGTGCAATACACCTTTTATGTGGATATACAGTATTTCACAGTAAGCATACGGGTAACCTAATTTTGCAGTTACAGTAGTCTCTGGTGAGGTGGGTTTCCTCCCACAATAACCTGCATTCAGAGAAGACTTATCTTTCCCCACCCATTTTTATGAGGTTCTCAAGCTACTCGGGACAGTTACCTAGAATCCCCAAAGTTTTCCTGATGAGTAAGAGCAGAGAATGTTCAGAAAATGATATCCAAACTGAATAATGTATTTATTTTTTTGTTCAAATTTGGGAAAAATATCTAGTTTCATGAGGAGTTGTGGTTTCTTTAAAAACTGATAGAATCATCCAGGAATATGCAGCTTTATGTGAAACTTCTAGGGTATTTCTGATATGCTTCAGATAACAACCTATACTCTGAAATTCAGTTAAATGACACAGTCCCCCTGTATTTAACAGAATGCTGTTGATCGGCATAGTTATAAATACTGGCTTTGTAATTTTTGCATGTTGTAATTCAAAGGCTTGCATCATAAAATCAGTGATTGTGAAATAAAGTGGAAGTAGAACCACTGATTGGCCCAGTGTTGGCCAGGGTAGGCCGTTGTTGTAAATAAGAATTTGTTCTCAACTGACTTGCCTAGTTAAAATAAATATACAGCATAATACAGCATTGATGATGAATATCCAAGTTTAAACTTGGATATTCATCATCAAGTAATGTGGTTATCAACATGTATCCAGGGGGTATGGCTAATTGGTATTATTATGCTGTATATTTATTTTAACTAGGCAAGTCAGTTAAGAACAAATTCTTATTTACAACAACGGCCTACCCTGGCCAACACTGGGCCAATTGTGCGCCACGCTATTGGACTCCCAATCATGGCCGGATGTGATACAGCCTGGATTCGAACCAGGGGCTGTAGTGACGCCTCTTGCACTGAGATGCAATGTCTTAGACCGCTGCGCTACTATGGATCTTCTGGTATTTATAACTAAAATGTTCACCTTGACAACCTTCAATATTACCAGGTTTCAGAATAGATTATCATCCTGTTAGCTGCAATTCTCAAGCCAGGTGGTGCAACACTTTTGCTTTTCACTTCTACCTCTGAAAAGGTGACACAAATGTTGTTTGCATTCCAGACATTGGGTGTGAGTCAGGCAACCCCATATGGGTTTCTGCAGTCTGACAGCTGATGGTGGAGCTACTATATAATTTGCATGTGCTTCCCAGGAAAAACAGATTGGCATATTCTACAGCGTAGTCAAATTATTATCCAGGACACCATTTCCACTACTTCCCCCAAGAGAGCAAACACACCACCTCAGTAGGGAGACACCTCATAACTGAAATGCAAACATGGTCATATCTCAGGCGGAAATCCCTGTTTTATCAGCACATCACAGGAAACGTGACAGGCCTCATGTAAAGTGTGTGGAGTTCCCCAGAATCCCCACACAGGCAATCTGAGAATTTACATGATGGTACGACCCCTCACTCCTGCACAATGTTACTATACTCCTGTGTTGCTTTTCCTCACTGCTGAACATTCCCCTTAGGTTTCCCTCTTATGTCATTCAAAACCCACACCATCCGTGGGATTAGATGAGAACAATCAATGCAATAATTAAACTTGTTGTGTAATTATTAATCTGCTGCACAGTGCACTTGTGTGTGTACAAAATGGTAAGGATGTACCCCAAATTTCCAAACAAACACAGGAAGTATTTAGATGTAGGCTGAAGAATCAAACCTGATATTGGAACATTTATTTTTAGGCACTATCACACATTGAGAATGCTCACATGGCAATGTATATCCAAGAGTCTTCACGTGGATTGGTCAACAAACTAAATGAAAAAAATGTGGCAGCCAACTGAAAACTTTAAGGCACCACAAACATACTGGTGCCCACCATTCCATTTTTATGGCTGCCACTATCCTAAACTCTCTAATCACGCATTCTAATGTGTGGACAAATACAAGTAATTATGAAGACTTAGTTTTCAAGGTGATGAAGTTCACATTAAAGCTCTTTCTAGAAAACAATGGCAAATACATGTCATCCAACCAAAGAGAGAAGAATGGTTTGAGGATACATGCACATTGCACACAAACATTATAAATGTCATATAATGAAAATTAATATAGTGAAATAAAGCAGAGGCCACTCAGTAACTCTTAATCATTATAGCTTGGTGTTCAGCACATTTTGCTTCCTTTGTTTTGGGGTCAGAGAGGTAACATGAGCTGTGCAATAAAAACAACAATTTCCTTCAAAACAGCTCAAAGTTACTGAACATGTCTTCTTCACTTCCGCCTCTGGACCTTAGAAATGAACTACACATAAATAAAACATAAATCTGATACTATCCAGTTGTGTCAGTACTTATTGATCCCAAATATTCGTACTCCATGGAACAGGGGCAGCTTTGGAAGGAGGACACTGAGGAGAGAGCCTGTATTGACCAGGAAATGCGTGGCATCGTACTTGGTGTAGAAACTGGCAAGAATATACCTGAATAATTAACAGATGGTTTAGGGTTATTATTCAATGCTGATAACAAACAAGAATGCAATAATTCAATACTTACTCTTCTACGTTAATCTATCATTGCAAGCCATAAGAAAAACTTAAACTTAAAAAAAAAAATAAAAAAAAAGGTTTTGCTCCAAAAGCGCATGGATAATACTAGTATGCACAAATGTTCTGTCTTACAGTACAATGGGTGAGATGGTGAGGAATTTGCGTGAGGATGTGAACTGGATGCCGTTGTCCATCTGTTCCCAGTGTGTGAGTAAACGAGCTTTGCCCTGGTCTGGTGTCTCAAAAGGAGTTCCTTTCACCGTGTGCAGAAACAAGTACATCACCTGTGGTGGACAGATCACACATACACTATATATACAAAAGGATGTGGACTAGAGGTCGACCGATTAATTAGGGCCGATTTCAAGTTTTCATAATAAATCGGTAATCAGCCTTTTTGGATGCCGATTACATTGCAATCCATGAGGAGACTTCTTGGCAAGCTGACCACCTGTTACACGAGTGCAGCATCAAAAGGACCTTGTGGCTGCAAGGAGCCAAGGTAAGTTGCTAGCTAGCGTTAAACTTATCCTATAAAAAAACAATCAATCTAAACATAATCACTAGTTAACTACACGTGGTTGATGATATTACTAGGTTAACTAGCTTGTCCTGCGTTGTATATAATCAATGCGGTGCCTGTTAATTTATCATCGAATCACAGCCTACTTCAACTTTGCCAAACAGGTGATGATTTATCAAAAGCACAATCGTGAAAAACGAAAAATCATTACAAATGTACCTAACCATAAACATCAATGCCTTCCTTAAAATCAATACACAGAAGTATATTTTATTAAACCTGCATATTTAGTTAAAAGAAATGCATGATAGCAGACAATATTAACTAGGGAAATTGTGTCACTTCTCTTGTGTTCAGTGTAAGCAGAGTCAGGGTACAGTTGAAGTCGGAAGTTTACATACACCTAAGCCAAATACATTTACACTCAGTTTATAACAATTCCTGACATTTAATCCCAGTAAAGATACCCTGTTTTAGGTCAGTTAGGATCCCCACTTTATTTTTAGAATGTGAAATGTCAGAATAGTAGTAGAGAATTATTTATTTCAGCTTTTATTTATTTCATCACATTCTCAGTGGGTCAGAAGTTTACATACACTCAATTAGCATTTGGTAGCATTGACTTACATTTTTAAACTTGGGTCAAACTTTTCAGGTAGCCTTCCACAAGCTTCCCACAATAAGTTGGGTGAATTTTGGCCCATTCCTCCTGACAGAGCTGGTGTAACTGAGTCAGTTTTGTAGGCCTCCTTGCTCACACACGCTTTTTCAGTTCTGCCCACACATTTTCAATAGGACTTTGTGATGGCCACTCCAACACCTTGACTTTGTTGTCTGTAAGCCATTTTGCCACAACTTTGGAAGTATGCTTGGGGTCATTGTCCTTTTGTAAGACCCATTTGAGACCAAGCTTTAACTTCCTGACTGATGTCTTGAAATGTTGCTTCAATATATCCACATAATTTTCCTACCTCATGATGGCATCTATTTTGTGAAGTGCACCAGTCCCTCCTGCAGCAAAGCACCCCCACAACATGATGCTGCCACCCCTGTGCTTCACGGTTGGGATGGTGTTCTTCGTTTCTCCAAAAAGTACGATCTTTGACCCCATGTGCAGTTGCAAACCGTAGTCTGGCTTTTTTATGGAGGTTTTGGAGCAATGGATTCTTCCTTGCTGAGCAACCTTTCAGGTTATGTCGATATAGGACTCGTTTTACTGTGGATATAGATACTTTTGTACCCGTTTCCTCCAGCATCTTCACAAGGTCCTTTGCTGTTGTTCTGGGATTGATTTGAACTTTTCGCACCAAAGAACGTTCATCTCTAGGAGACAGAACGCGCCTCCTTCCTGAGCGGTATGACGGCTGCGTGGTCCCATGGTGTTTATACTTGCATACTATTGTTTGTACAGATGAACGTGGTACCTTCAGACATTTAGACATTGCTCACGAGGATGAACCAGACTTGTGAAGGTCTACAATTTATTTTCTGAGGTCTTGGCTGATTTATTTTGATTTTCCCATAATGTCAAGCAAAGAGGCACGGAGTTTGAAGGTAGGCCTTGAAATACATCCACAGGTACACCTCCAATTGACTCAAATGATGTCAATTAGCCTATCAGAAGCTTCTAGAGCCATGACATCATTTTCTGGAATTTTCCAAGCTGTTTAAAGGCACAGCCAACTTAGTGTATGTAAACTTCTGACCCACTGGAATTGTGATACAGTGAAATAATCTGTCTGTAAACAATTGTTGGAAAAATTACTTACGTCATGCACAAAGTAGATGTCTTTACCGGCCTGCCAAAACTATAGTTTGTTAGCAAGAAATTTGTGGAGTGGTTGAAAAATGAGTTTTAATGACGCCAACCTAAGTGTATGTAAACTTCCGACTTCAACAGTATATGGAACAGTTTTGGCCGCCTGGCTCGTTGCGAACTGTGTTTCTTCCTGACAAAGACCGTAATTAATTTTCCATAATTTTCCATAATTATGACATAACATGGAAGGTTGTGCAATGTAACAGCAATATTTAGACTTAGGGTTTCACTGAAAGAATAAACGTCTTGTTTTCCAAATGATTTTTTCCGGATTTGACCATATCAATGACCAAAGGCTGGTATTTCTGTGTGTATTTCTGTGTTATTATAATTAAGTCTATAATTTGATATTTGATATAGCGGTGGTAGGCGGCAGCAGGCTCGTAAGCATTCATTCAAACAGCAGTTTACTGTGTTTGCGAGCCGCTCTTAGCAATGCTTGAAGCATAGCACTGTTTATGACTTCAAGCCTATCAACTCCCGGGATTAGGCTGGCAATACTTAAAGTGCCTATAAGAACATCCAATTGTCACAGGTATATGAAATATAAATGTTATAGAGAAATAGTCGACGCGTCATAATTCCTATAAAAACTACAATCTAAAACTTCTTAACTGGGAATATTGAACCACCAGCTTTCAAACGTTCTCATGTTCTGAGCAAGGAACTTAAACGTTAGCTTTTTTACATGGTACATATTGCACTTTTACTTTCTTCTCCAACATTGAGTTTTTGCACTATTTAAACCAAATTGAACATGTTTCATTATTTATTTGAGACTAAATAGATTTTATTTATGTATTATATTAAGTTAAAATAAAAAGAGTTAATGTTCATTCAGTATTGTTGTAATTGTCATTTTTATAAATATATAGAAAAATCGTCCGATTAATCGGTATCGGCGTTGAAAAATCATAATCGGTCGACCTCTACAACAGACACACTTATTAGTCATTACAATGTCATAACACAAGTCCGCATTACTCTACTGTTCAAAATGATGGGGATCTAATAACTTAAATAGCTATATCTATCAAAAAGAGTGGCTTAAATATAGTTAAATGTCGTCTACATCTGATTGGAAAAACAAAAAACTAACTATAAATACTTGTTCTGACCAGATTATGGATGACATTTGTGAGGGTCCAGACAAGGGGCACTGTGAGGACAGGGATGCTCAACAGGATGACGTGCAGCACGGTGACCAGCAGTAGGTATGCCAGCCAGATCCCTCTGCTGTTCATTACCTGCGTGTTGGGGTTCACCTCACTGTGAGCCACACCCACATTCATCCTGAGGGAACAGAGGCTGATTACAAATGATGGTCATTGGACATTGAAGCTTGATACAGGAAACATTGAAGCTTCATGCAGGTAAGGAATATACTGGACCTACGGCTTGGGAAATTCCTATTAATTTCAAGAATTGAAGTATGATATTAAATGGAACATTTGAAAGAGCAGATGTTTTGATTGGTATATGAATAACAAAATCTAGAATTCAATTCTGTGAAAATTGTACTAAACAAAAGGAGAATGAGTACATCATTTGCATATTTCACAGTTCCCTCAATTACTCATTTCATAGATCAACGTGAGAAGATGAGGTAGGCTATGTCAGATATAGAACATTGATGTCAAGTGGGAAGTAAAAATCTAGCGGCCTAGTTCTCCTTCCAGTATACCACTAGGTCAGGTAAAGTGACCATCTGTTACTGGATCCTATTATCGTGGGTAGGTAGCTATCAATATACTCTACATATTTCATGGCTTGTATAAAAAAAATATATATATATATTCCAATCCAAGTGTATTTGAGAAATTGAGAATTCTGCCACTGATCCCCACAGCCATGATCCCTCCCTCAGACTGGCTAACTACTACGAAAACTAGCTAATATCTTGTTGTGGATATAGCAAGTGGGTCTAACATCAACTCATCTGACTGAGTAGCTCATGCCACTTTAGTCCTTATTTGGTGACTACAGCCGGTCATTTAGAAGTCAGCTATTAGTTAGCTAGCTCTTTAAGTTAAATGGACAATCAGCAGTTCCTACGTCCATTTTCATACTTACATGTACCCATTGATTTAAAAAAAATATGACTTACAAATGCCCTAGTTCAACTGTCGTACCCCATCAGAAACCAAAATATATGCTTGTTTTACTCCAATGTTTGTAAACAAAGTAAATGTAAACAAACACTGTATTGCATAATAAACATGGTTAAAACTACCCTTGCAAAAGAAGTGCAGTAAAAGTGAGATAAATGCAGTCAACTGTGGTATTGCAGATACTGTACTGCAGTTATACTGCACTGTAACTGCAGTTACACTGCAAAATTACTGCAGTAAAAAAAAATACTGTGCATACGTACTTCAGTTATACTGCAAACTTTTTTTGATATCATGGATGGTCAGTCCTGTCTTTGAATTTGCGAGTGTTTACAATTCTCAAGCCCCATACACCCGCTTTATACCGAAACAGTGGTGGGGAGTTCGCTTTGTTATTGTTTCCACCGCCGATTGCTGCTTTAACTAGCTAGCTAGCTAAAAGTCTATCTAACTAGCAAGCTAACTCCACCAGCAAGCTGGCTAGCTAGCTACTGTAGCTAAATAACAACAGCTGTTTGTGCCGTGAAAACAAAAATTAATCTGCAAAATCTATTTAGATTATGTGAATTTAGCACTTTAGATCCAACTTTCCTTACAATCTAGCTAGAAACTCACATTTTGTTGTAACCAGGAAATCACTAAACTTGCTCATTCCATTGCTCGTTTGGGATTGGCTGTAATGGTGCCATGTCAGTTATTATCAGAATCGGATTTTACTGCACAGCAGCTTCCCAATAATAAAGTTATAATGAGTGAGCGGCAGTGGTGTAAAGTACTCAATAAAAAATAATAACAAATAATACTTAAGTCGTTTTTTGGGGTATATGTACTTTACTTTACTATTTCGATACAGTTTGACAGGAAAATGGTCCAATACACATACTTATCAAGAGAACATCCCTGGTCATCCCTACTGCCTCAGATCTGGCGGACTCGCTAAACACAAATGCTTCGTTTGTAAATTATGTCTGACTGTTGGAGTGTGCCCCTGGCTATCCGTCAATTAAAAAAACTAGAAAATTGTGCGGTCTGGTTTGCTTAACATACGGAATTTGAATGGTTTATACTTTTACTTTGTCTTTTGAGTACATTTGAGCAATTCCATTGACTTTTAATACTTAAGTTTATTTAAAACCAAATACTTTTAGACTTTTACTCAAGTAGTATTTTACTTGGTGACTTTTACTTGAACTTGAGTCCTTTTCTCTTAAGGTATCTTTACTATTACTCAAGTCTGACAATTCAGTACTTTTTCCACAACTGATGAGCGGGCAGAAAAAAACAAATATGCATAATTTGGGGGGGGAGAAATAAAATACAAAATAATGTTTTTGCTTATGTATTACCAGTACGTCAGTGTGCTTTTTAATTAAATGTCTTCAAAAGAGTTCTGCCCAGTCAGTGAAGGACTGAGTCATAAAACAAACTTCCTTGTATACATTAGCTTATGTGCACTGAGTGCAAGTTCCTTTTTTGGGGAAAGTGAGTACAACATTATTTTTTGACAGTTTAAATTACTGTCAACCTTACGTAATCATTATTGGAAGGAATTGTAGTCAGCATTATACGTCTACCCACAATAATAGACATATTGAAGTATGGGGCAACAATAGGAAGCTGTGCACCTCCATGAAGAATAACAGGAATGTTTTAGGAAAGCACAGCTTCCTTCTTATGTAGTGTAGTGCTTGACTGTAGTTTGAGAAATCATGTAACAGCCATGATGATGACCTCCCTAGCATAGATTATTAGCTGTTGAATATTTATTATTACAGTAGATCAGGGGCAGATTGGGAAAATAATTTGACCCTGGCAATTTATCACCACCAGCCCACGTCACTGCACTTCCAGTGGGGGTTCAATAGAGATTAATTACATACATCTGTATGTGCACTAACTAATATCATAGGCTAATTAAATTGGGGTTCAACACCTGAGGTGGAAACACAAAACACAGTTGTAGGCTACTACCCATGAGACCAAGAGGCCCATTCCCTCACAATGGCAGGTTCACAATTTGCGTACGTGCCGCTCCATATCTCAAAGCCATATCAAATATCTTGGTTGTAAAATAATTGCTATTGAGCTGAATATTGAAAGGTGATAAATACAAATTATACCTACAGAAAGATTAAACCCTCCACTCTTCGACAGGGCCAAGGGTACGAAGATTCCTAAGCTGTGTTTTCCCACAATTTCATTTTTAAATGTAATATGATCAGAACCAATTTTCTCTCAAGCATATGGGAGGAGAGAAGAGTGCCTGGCTCATCACAGCAGCAGGCCCCAGAAAGGGCACAGGCACAGGGGCAGGGCAGACACTTTCATTACATGAATCCATGAGGATAATAGTTTTTGACCAATTTATAATTTTAGCTGCCCAAAAAAATAAGACATTTTGAGTGAGGTGACAATGTAGAATGTGCTCTTTCTAGGTTTGTAGCCACCCTTTCCGTTTTTTACGATCCATGATCTTAGCTGTCTAACTGATGACAGAGTCTGAGCAGGTCTCTTTGCTAATGCTGCATTTGACTTTGAATGAGTTTGCGTGACCTCAGCTCAGCCTATCAGAAAACAGTCCCGGCCCATCTTGGTAGGGGGGCCGGCCTTTGCCCATTGATCAGCTAAAGGGTCATTATATACTGAACAAAAATATGAACGAAACATGTAACAATTTCAAAGACGATCCCACAGGTGAAGAAGCCTGATGTGGAGGTCCTGGGCTGGCATATTTACGCATGGTCTGGGGTTGTGATGCCAGTTTTACGTATTGCCAAATGCTCCAAAATGACATTAGAGGCAGCTTATGTCTGGTGGACATTCCTGCAGTCAGCATGTCAATTGCATGCTCCCTCAAACTTGAGACATCTGTGGCATTGTGACGTGTGACAAAACAGCACATTTTAAAGTGGCCTCTTATTGTCTCCAGCACAAGGTGCACCTGTGTAATGATCATGCCGTTTAATCAGATTATTGATATGCCACACCTGTCAAGTGGATGGATTATCTTGGCAAATGATAAATGCTCACTAACAGGGATATGAATAAATGTGTGCACAACATTTGAGAGAAATAAGCTTTTTGTGCTTATGGAAAAGTCTGTGTTTTTTTTCAGCTCTAGAAACATGGTTCCAACACTTTACATGTTGCATTTATATTTTTGTTTAGTGTAGATTAGAACAACAGAGAAATTGCTCAAAAACAAACAAAAAACATATTTTTCATTGTTTTATTTTTATCAGCAACAAGAAATTGGGTGTGTGTGTCAATTTTGACTAGCCCAGCCAACTAAAAAAATGGTCCAGCCCATCTGGCATTTTCCAGAATTGAAAGGTGGTCATTCCACCACTACAGTAGATGTAAGGGCAAAAATAGACATCTTATTGACGCAACAAGATATCACAACAAGAGTTCAAAGTTAAAAGTTGTTTATTTTTTTAAGCAATTTAACACGTGGAAAATTATATCCAATAATAAATACATTTTGTTTAAAAAATATTACATTGGCAGATAAATAGGTGTTAACATAGATTAAATAAGTTAAATAATTAAATATGTTAAAAATATGTTAAGTTACTTCACAATTTCATAAATTTGATAAATATATTAATATGGATTGATACATATATAAATACATTCCTAAATATAAACAACTGTTCCAAAGTGGAACACAGGCAGATATATAAGTGTGTTAATGAAATGTTTATGAAACATTGTAATAACATACAACACCACAAAAGTTACTTGTCATTTCAGACTATTTTGATCAAATTGATCATACAATTAATGTAGATGTCCATCTACTACTATGTTGTCTAATACTGAAACAGATCACAGATGACGAATCAATTGTGGCCTGCTTTGCAGCTTTAGATACAATATTTAGGCGAATCCATTATGTGTTTTGCAGGATCACCAGGGGCAAAGACCCGAGCCATGAGGATGGAGAAGGAGAACAGCTTCTCAATATTGTCACGGCACAGTCCTGGCTCTTCCCAGCTCTTCACTTCCTGCCACTTCTCTTCTGAATGAGGATGGGGCTCCTACAAAACAATTAAGAGTAAGGATATGCAACCCCTCAATTAACAAGTTATTGAAATATATTGCTGTAGATTGAGAGATCAGTAGGTTCAGACTTCAAATACACTGGACTTACCTTCAAGTCTAAAAGGAGTTTTTTCACTACTGTGTTCACCATCTTTCCAGTTTTTGCACAGTTATTCTTGAACTGACTAATTATCCCAAATACTGTACTGTAGTTCTTCAGAGCAAAAACCATCTTCTTAAGACAAGGCTTAGGTGGATCATGGTTAAAAAAAAAGACAAAGGGTGATTCATTATTTCAGTTTTGTACACTTGATGTTGTGTACTTGTTTCTCATTTGTGTCTGACGGATGATAGAATTAGTTAGTTCTTTAAACATTTTGAAAAAAATAGCATTTGTATAACCATTGACCACATATGTGCTTTATTGAAGTTGTTGGTCCAAGTTAATTCACTATCAGAATGGAAGTTGTGACTTACCATTGAATCTGCTCTTAGGTTTTTTGGATCACATTTGTCTGTGGCTTCCACCAGCACTCTTGGCCCTTTGACAACTATTTCCACATTTTTCAAATGACTGAGCTCCTGCAGGACATGATAAAATGTTTCAGAGGCAGATTCAATACAAGTTGCCTACCTGTAGCAGGCACCTATTAATTTCCACTTCTAACGGTCTGACTACCCACTGGGCACAGATGTCAGTTCAACATCTAGTTTTGATTTACATTTGATTGAGTTGTCAACTAAAGTGAATTTAACTTTTTTTAAAACACAATGTAATTGGATTTCGGTAAAAAAAAAGTTATGCGGAAAAATGACGAAATGCTCGTAAATGTATTACTTTTGTCAAATCCAATACATTTCCCACGTTGTTTCAACGTCATCACATTGATTTTGGGGGTTGAAATAAAGTGGAAACAACGTTATTTGAACCAGTTTTTAACCAATAGGTACCAAATGTCCCACAAAAGCATCAATAACCAGGGTAGTTTAGGCCTACTTTAATTCAGTTTTATCATCACCCTACCATTAGCAATACTGAATACTGATGATAAACCACTTACCTCAGTTAAGAGTCTTTTAGCAAGTTCATTTAGTTTTAAAGAGCCCTCTGTGACTTCATTCCAACTGATTCCAACTGTTTGATTAACTGGAGCGCCTAATGTAACTGTAAATACCGCAAGAAGGCCAACAACGGTTATGAACGGCAGGTACATGACTCTGATTTCTTCTACGATTGATTGCAGTTCTGCAGGTCCGTATTGCATGTGTTTATAAATCGCAGTTTCGGTGACATTGCAGCGGAGTCCCTGTCCATTTATATGCTTAGACCGGTGAGTCACGCGAGGACTTTCCCGGGGCATCCTTCAGGTGAGTTTTAGCCTATAGCCAATAGAGATCAAATGTGTAGTTTCGTTTTCGTTAATGCTGTCCACGCCATATTGTAAATAATGTGTTTGCAAAGCATTTGACTATTTTCCAATGACCAATGAACAAATGTTGTCTATTTATCCTTGAAATTATTGTAGCGTATGTGTTCACCTGACAGCATGAGTGCAGACAATAAATGCACTTATACACTATTAAATTTGTAGAGCTTGTGACTGTTATAGAAAATAAATATGCAAGCTAAAAGTCTTAATTAGCCTAATCGACCCAAACGCACACCTATTCATCAAATGGTTCATAGCGAATACAATTGTTTTGAAGCCTAATTGCTGTTTTATTCAAATGTTTGTCTTATTTATTTAAAAAGGTATTAAACTGGTTATTTAATAGGCTTAGCCCTAGATATTTAAGTTTAAAGTACTCTTGCCTGATGAATATTCCCCCAAAATAAAACCACTTTTTAATAAAAGTATGTTTTATATTTGAGTTTGAGTTTAGTTTGAGTTTATTTTTTATTTTTACAGGGACAGTGCACATTAATCAACGTTTCAGTAAAAGTGCCGGTTTTAGCCAGCCGGCTAATTTTCAACCGCAGTCCCTGGGCAGGTTATTAAAAACAATTACAATATAGACAATAGCAGCATAGAACAAGCAAGACATAGCAACATAGGACAAGCAAGACGTAGCATACAGACAGAGCAACATAAAACAAAAAGCAGCAAGACAAAATTCATAAAAGCAACAAAGTGTTTCCACACCTCACAAGCTACAGACAACAGACAACATGGAAAGCGGCAACACACAGCTAGAGACCATGTTCACAAATCTGATTGACCTTTAGCCATGTCTTCAAGCATTTTGTGAAAGTGTGATATGTGGTGCAGTTATGTGTGTCTGATGGCAGTGTATTCCAGACATGGGAAGCTCTCACAGAGAATGCAGATTTACTAAAGGTGCTTTTCCTTAGGGGAACTATACAGTCACCTCTCATGGCAGACCTTGTGGATCTGCTGCCATATGTCTGGGTTTTCTGTTTAACAAAAATATTGAGTGGAGGGGGAGCCAGGCCATTAAGGATCTTGAATACAAGACATGCGTCGGTGTATTGCACAAGATTTTCCCAACTCAAGAGCTCATGCTTTCTAAGAATGTGACAATGATGATGGCTATTGGGCTTCCTATCAAGCACTTTGAGAGCCTGTTTGTAGACAGACTGAATAGGTTTTAATGTTGTACAGCAAGCTTGGGCCCAACTAGTCAAGCAGTATGTTAAGTGGGGGAGTATCATAGATTTGAAGTACAGTTTTGCTACCTCTGTAGTCAAACAATTTCGTATAAATCGGAAATTAGCTAGGTTGAATTTGGTTATTTGAATTACCTTTTTCACATGCTTTTTAAAAGAGAGTTTGGAATCAAGTATGATGCTAAGGTACTTAAAATCGGATACCACCTGGAGCTTCTTGATAAAATACATTAAGCCAACAACTCTGCATATTGATTCAAACTCTTTCAAAACTTTTTGACTCAAAATTATAGAAGAAGAATTTCAATTGAGGACATTTCATTGATGACATTTCATCAATGACTCTTGTTGACTGGCTCTGTCATCATCATTTACAGATGGATTTCCTCTTTTGTATTTTGCAGTTTGGGTATCTGTAGAACTACAGCTTTCAAGTGAAATTAGCCAACATTTGTTACATAAAGAACCACTGTGAAATGTACATTACTGGCTTCTAATGTGTGGGGCTGTGAGTAGTGTAAACTTTCCGCTTGCTTCTTGAGCCCCTGACAAATTCTCTTCATGAGAAGAATATTTTGTTGACCACTAAAATGGAGGTTAGGCCTACACTGAAAAGTACACAGGCAAATACCGCAATGAATAATGTCATTGTTATGCATAAGTATGAGAACACACCTATTGTTCTTTGTTTAAATTAGAGAACATGTTTTTATTTCACAAGGAAAGATAAAGGGAAGGAAAAGTAGAACAGAAATTTATTCAAATTCATTGGTCTGGTGGAGCCAATGCGTGAATATGCATGATCAACACAAAAATGTATTCAGTTGAGAACAGGCAACTCCCAAAACACAAACACTTGCCATCAGGCCTGTATTAGAATAGTCTATGTTCTGATTCCCACCCAGGTTCAAAACATACATTTCATCAGATCTAGATTAGGCCTAAGCATATTCTTGACAAAAAAAACCTAGAAAAACATTCAATTGTGTAGGCCTACTGCACAGGCAAAGAGGTGAGAGTTCAAGGATTTACTTTCACTGTAAAATTAACATTAGACTACCAACACTTTACCTACAATCGACTGCAACGTTTTTGACATTGAGGGTTTGGAATAACATCAAGACGAAGCAGCTGCGTTATAAGTGGGATGCACTGTTGAGTGCAACATCCCAAGGGGTTCGTACTGATTGAATGGACATTGTGACAGCCGGTTAAATGGTGTCCCTTGAGAAAGCAAAAACAAGATATATGTCAGGAGAAGCACAGTATTATCATAAGGAGACGTATACTTGGTATACGTAGGAGGAATGGAGGGAAAAGAGAGGCAGAGGAGGTCTAAGAGAGAGAGGGAGGAAGACGGTGAGCTTGAGTCAGTTACAAATGGCAGAAAAAGGGAGATGGTTTGTTAAAGAAGAATTGTAGAAAGTGTAAGCAGAGTGAGCTGAAGGCAGGAGGAGAAATGGAAAGGAATGTGGACAAAGTATCAGAGGTGGTAGGTGTGGTGAAGTTCTCGGAGCCCGAGGCTTGCACCAAGGGTTGGGATAAAGATGAGTCTGTGACAGTAGGAGTGAAGTTTTTGGAAAAAGTGGCCCCTTGCCTTTTGGCTGATTGATTTGTGGTTTCAGGGTGGGTGAAAACAGAGTTGGATACTATGGAATCGGTGAGAGTAGAAGGAGCTCTGCGTTATACGAATGGGAGCAAGAAATGTGAATTGTTTCACTCTCAAGAAAAGTGTGCCATTGAAAGGAGTGATTACTGGGGTAGCAGTAAATGTTAAAGTTGACCAAATGAAGGGGAAGATTCCCGGTGTTTGTGATGCTCGTCATTTGGTGCGACGCAGATGTTGAGTCTTTGCCTGACATAGTGATGTTAGGATATATAAGTATCCTGAGAGGAGTGGTGTGAGTAGTAGATCTGTACCAGTACAGAAGAATAGGCCAACAAGTGATATATGTTTCAGTAAGATTGAATTTTTAGCATTTATAGCAATGGTTATCAACTGTATTGCAGGGATGGAATGTATAAGTTGCAGAAAATAGAGGTTGTGGTGACAGCTGCAGAGAAGTATTTGGGTGTGCGAGACTTGACATCAGAAGAGTTACAGGGTGTGTTAAGTGGTGATGTCCCATCCTTTCAGGTTGTTGGCATGAGGTAGGACTAAATATATTTAAATAATGGAGAAGGGTTATATTTATATTTTATATATTTTTTGAATTTTTGTTGATAGTGTAGTGTTAGATGGTAGGGTATTTGTTTATTTATTTTTCAAGCAAAGTAGAAGGGAGTTGTACTCCAGTTTAGTAGGTGGCAGTAATGCAACATATTGGATGAAGAATAAGAACATTGAGGGTTGGTTCTGAACTTTGTCGTTTCGTGAACGTAGCGACACTACTTGCTCCGGAAGTACTTGGTTGCTCGTTGGTTTTATTGTTATTATGAATGAAGCAATCATGGGCACAAAGAAATCTACATAACAAAATTAGCAACTGAGAAGCTATTATTTGGGGCACAGTGTACAGCTATACATTTAGTAAATTATTAATGTCTTTGTTTCCATTGATTTTTAACATGGGATTCGTATTAGGAGTTGTGTTATCCAAACTGTAGCTCGTGCTTACTAACGTCGCTAACGTTAGTTAGCTAGCAAACAGTTGCATGAAATCCGCACATGTTGGGCTAATACAGCTAACTAGTTTGTCCTCTTTTAATTTCTTAAAAATAATGAACACTGTACTATTGCAATCCAGTATAGCAATATTGTAATTCTTACTTAGTTTACGAATACAGCAAACCAACAACTATAGCCCTGATGGTTACCTATTATGCTTAGCATGCTGACAGGGCTAGATTAGCTGGGGTGTAATCATTAGTCCAAACAGTTGCAAAACGTGCAACTAAAATACGTTTCTATTGGACAAATTCAGGTAAGTCCCATATACCTCAGCGGTAAATCTTTCCACATTTCATTATGCTTGCTTCCGTTTAAAAAACGTTTTGCAACAGAATCTGCTGAATGAATACACCTCTGTTACGCCAAGAGGTCACTAGTGTTCATTTATTTATTTTTATTGAACCTTTATTTAACTGTTAAGAACAAATTCTATATTTACAATGATGGCCTAATGAGAATGCTACCTAAATATAATTCATAATCTGTAGCTAACTGGCTACTACAGTCAGTCTGTAATCCAATTTGCGAGCCTATTTGAACAACATGCACCCATTTTATTTCCAGGACAGATGTCCTCATGATGAACTTTGATGGTCTGGACCCAGGAATGGGTGAATACGCACCCGCCCTCCATGGGAATCTAGAGCCGAGTAGGGAGCCCTCAATGGATCCACGACTCAATCCGGGTTTGTTGCAAGGTGTGGAGCTTGATCCAGATGGTCTTCCCGTGGCCATACCTGAGTCTGTGCACATGATGGAGGGGATGTTCTCTGAGCTCCACAGTGTGCATGCAGAGGTGGGCGTTCCTGTCACAGCAACTCACTTTGACCTGCAAGAGGAGCTACTCTGGATGGGAAACCACAGGGTAAGAGACAAATTATTACGTGCGAAAATAGGGTCATTCCATGTAATTTCAGCAAGCCATGACACCCACTATCTTAGATTATCTTAGATGGTACCTATATTAGCATTTTCACGCTTCATATCCAAGTAATCTATAAGTAACATTGTGTTACGCAGTACATTTTTTTTTTTTTTTGAGGATGATTTGCACATGATGTATGAAAATGCTGATATTAGGTACCATTAATTGGATTTGTGCCACAAATGCAAAACAGTTAGCATTTGAAACGTATGACAACAAAACCAAAGCATGGATTGCTGTCAGACCTTGTCTATAGACCGCTTACAGGGTAAGAAAATCAATAATTTTGTAATTTGGGTGAACGATCCCTTTAACATTGGGGAGGATCCTTGAAAAAAATCACCTAATAGCAGGAAAAGCATTGTCTAGTGGTCTGAACCTGGTAATATCAGTATGTAGGATGGGACATAAACATAAGAACTTCAATGACATATTTCTCTGAACAGGGGAGAAAAAAAACAATCACCAAATTTAGAGTACATTACACAGAATGAAGAAAAATACTCAGAGCTGCAGCTCCGTACTACTTGTCAGACATAGAGACCTAACACTATATACTCTTTGTTGGGGTGGGATTTCCAGGGGATGTGGGGTGGCCTTTGACCATTTCTTTGCATTCCTCATGTCTAACTCATTTGGTCCAAATCGGATGTTGGTTACTATATTTACTGAATATTATATGAATCCTATAATTTAAAATGGGCAGTTTGAATGCAATCAATTAGCTTAATTTATCATAGATCAAATAATATTTCAACAATATAATGTTGCAGGAATACCTATTTTATCTGTTCCACCTTTTTGAGGTGGAACAACCCAATAGGGTATTACTAGTACCTGGAACATGTGTGTCCACAAATGTTTTGTTCACTTTCGTTTCAGTTGGCACTTTTTGTGTAATTTTGCAATATGGGCTATTTGGCACCTTTTTTTTCCCAGTGATATTAACTTGTTTCCCCACTCTCTTTTCCATAGGGACATGCAATGTCCTTCTTTGGTTCGACCATGGGCCGCTACTCATCTTTCCAGGCGCACTCGACTGATGACATTCGTCAGATTCAGAGCATGGAGACAGGGGTTCTGTTTCTCTCTAAGAGTAATCTCAAGTGCCAAACTCGTGGAGGCCTCGTAATGTTTGACTACCCGTGAGTGGCATGCAAATGCTTTTGCACATTGTAGTTTTCTTACTGATTTAGTTCTCACTGATAACCCATTCATGTTATTATGCGAGCCATGCAGCCATGTTTGCTTAGGTTCAAAGGTGGGTGCTGAAATGATGCTTGCAAAAATGTATCTGTAGAATCAACATTCAGTTGTAGCAAAGTTACAGCTTCAGTTTGGGTGTCCATCTTGAATACTGTACATTATAGTATAATTGTCTTAATTAATGAATGTGTACATTTCAGAATGGAGGAGGGAGCTGACATGCATAGTCTGCTTATGACAGAAAACAATGCAATGCTCATGGGTGGACTACAGAATTATGTGCTTGAATTTGACCTTAATACTGTGCAGCAGACCCAAAAGGTATTGCATAACATCAGCATGTGAAAATATAACTATAGTTGCAATAAATAATTTTGCCTGTATTTTGTGGCCTATATGCTCTTGAAAATAAGTGATTGAATAGATGAATAATTGTAAATATTGTGATCTTTCCTTCCAATGCCTAGTTCACAGTCGAGGCTCCAGGGGTAGCAATCATGCGGCAGTCCAATCGTTTCTTATTCTGTGGGAACACATCTGGGAAGGTAAAGACAACAAGAGAGGCCCAAGGCCACCCATGTTTCTCAGTGTTTGGAAGATGCTACTAGGGCTTTTTACATACTTAACCATTCGTATAGCTCATCATCTTGCCTTCCACAAAACCAGGTGTCCCTTTGTGACCTGCGCACCTTCAAGCTAGAACATGAGTTTGATGCCTTCTCCGGTAGCCTGTCAGACTTCGATGTCCATGGCAACCTCCTGGCTGCGTGTGGGTTCTCCAGTCGAGGGCTGAACAGACTGGCGTGTGACCGCTTCCTCATGGTGTTTGACCTGCGCATGATGCGCACTGTGACACCACTCCAGGTGCACGTGGACCCCCTCTTCTTGCGCTTCATCCCTACATACACGTCACGCCTGGCCATCATCTCACAGACAGGTATTGATCAAATGGGGAATGTGTTTGTTATGCAGCCTGCTAGCTGTATTTATCAGACTGCAGAAAATCATTGACCATCTTTTCCCTCCATCCCCAGGAGAGTGTCAGTTCTGTGAGCCCACTGGACTAGCTAACCTGGCTGACGTCTTCCATGTCAACACCGTGGGCCAGTTGCTCATGAGCTTTGATGTGTCCTCCAGCAAGCAGGCTTTGGCCTTTGGGGACTCTGGGGGAGGTGTGCACCTTTGGTCAGACGCCCCAGAAGTCTCCTACAACAGCTACTCACGGGAGACAGAGTTTGCGCTGCCCTGTCTGGTAGACTCCTTGCCTCAGCTAGACTGGAGCCATGACCTGTTGCCCTTGTCCCTCATCCCCATGCCTTTGAACAGCTCAGAGCCACTGCTGTCAGACTGGGTCACCACACAGGCCACTCCCAGCCCTAGGTAGGTAACACATTGTTTTAAGACAAGTGTTGTGTCCTTTTGGGACTTTGATCTGCTGAAGTAGGCTATGGGGTGAATTCACTGCACCTTGAGCTGGGTTAATGCCAATCTCTTCACAAATGTTCCCGTAGATGTATTCTCTTGTGCCAGAAGGATCAATTGTCTTCTCCCCTCCCCACAAAAGTGTATTTTCTTGCTACCTCAGATTGCTGATAACTTAACATTTGAGGTAACATTTTCTTAAGACTGTGGTATGTGGTTGTCCCACCTAGCTGTCTTAAGATGAATGCACGAACTGTAAGTCACTCTGGATAAGAGCGTCTGCTAAAGGACTAAAATGTAAATGACTAAGTTAAAGTAAGTATAAAAATATTTCTCACCTTTTTATCCTCCAGGCGAGCACCCCCAGTGGACCCAGAGATCCTGCGCACTATGAACTCTGTAGGGTTCATTGGTTACGCCCCCAATCCTCGCACACGTCCCCGGAACCAGGTACATCAATCATCCACAAATTCAGTGTATTTTATTTTATTTTTTTACATCAGAAGCAATGGGTTTTCATCCATTTTTTGTCCAGGCAGTGTTATCCAGGAAGAGTTGGATACTGAACTATTTTATTTATTTATTTTTTATTTTATTTTACCTTTATTTAACCAGGTAGGCAAGTTGAGAACAAGTTCTCATTTACAATTGCGACCTGGCCAAGATAAAGCAAAGCAGTTCGACAGATACAACGACACAGAGTTACACATGGAGTAAAACAAACATACAGTCAATAATACAGTATAAACAAGTCTATATACAATGTGAGCAAATGAGGTGAGAAGGGAGGTAAAGGCAAAAAAGGCCATGGTGGCAAGGTAAATACAATATAGCAAGTAAAACACTGGAATGGTAGTTTTGCAATGGAAGAATGTGCAAAGTAGAAATAAAAATAATGGGGTGCAAAGGAGCAAAATAAATAAATAAATTAAATACAGTTGCTATGCTTGGCTTGTATAGAAATCCTCTCTTGGTGACCCAATGACCTGTTTGCTGTGTTTCAGGTTCCTTACAAGATCAAGGAGGTGGAGCTGGACTATGATAACTACAATCAGGGTGTTCCTGAGTCTCTTATTGGTCGAGATGAAGAACCACACCTGTACATGGTGCCCAAGAAATACAGGAAGGTGTGTCTCTTTACTAATTACATTGTTATCTACCTGTAATTGTGAAATGTATGGTTTAATAGTATGATTATGTGTTATGAGCACAGTTCATTGTGGGTGATGTGGTTAGCTTGTTGTGTTAACGATAAGACCTGACATCTTGGATTGTTTTGTGCCCATCAGGTCACCATCAAATACTCCAAACTTGGCCTGGAGGACTTTGACTTCAAACATTACAACAGGACCCTGTTTGCTGGTCTTGAACCTCACATTCCCAATGCTTACTGCAACTGCATGATCCAGGTGAGAATCGGAAATGAGTGGCGTTTATTTATGTACTCTAAGTATAACAAGGTTGATTTATATTTGTTTAATTCTCGAGCTCATGATTATTTGTTCCCATTTACAAATGAAAATGTTGTAAGATTATTTCAGTGTGTTTTCCTTGTGTGTCTGATTGGTTAGGTGTTGTATTTCCTGGAGCCAATCCGCTGCCTGGTCCAGAACCACCTGTGTCAGAAGGAGTTCTGTCTGGCGTGTGAGCTGGGCTTCCTCTTCCACATGCTGGACCTGTCACGAGGAGACCCCTGTCAGGTAGCCACTGATCATAGGAATAGAATGAATAGAAAGGCCTTCTCCATTCAAGTCAATGATGGCATAATGGGTGGACTGGCAGCCATTTTGAGTGTACCCGTGCCAGGAAGTAAAAGCACGAAGTATTCCCTTCAATCTGTGCTGTGATTTGTTAAGTCAACTCAACTGACATAGACGTGGTAAATAAATGAATGGAAAGCAGACTGTGGGGGATAGAAGGATGCCAGATTGGGGCATATTCAACAAATCGAATCTAACGAAGTGGTTATTCATCAAATCTGCCATGATTGATGTGCATTACTAAAGTCTGATGTGCACACATTTAGCTATTTTTGCTGCATTTAGAAGTTGTCCCTTTTCAGTTTTAGAAGTGACTGCTAAATGCTACTCCCATTCGTATAAACTGGTAGCATAGCTAGCATACAGAAATCAGTGGTGTTAGTGAAAGTCGTTTTTAACTGTAATGCAGTTGACTGGTGATGATGACATGAACATGTATTGGGGTTCACATCCATACAGCATTATACTTAGATTTTTTACCTCAACAGTGTGAAGTACACACAAACACTGAACAAAAATATAAACGCAACATACAACAATTTCAAAGATTTTACTGAGTTACAGTTAAGGATCTGGGTAGGAAAAACTTATCCAAAACTGTCCCTTAGAGGAACCTTCGAGATACATAGTTGATCTAGCACTCCGACATATACACCAAATCTAGCAATCACACTTCTGCCAGACTGACCTGGTTGAGGGTGACAAACTCAGCGTCCAGCCCCACAAGGTCTCCGGCTTGGCTCTTCCTCTGCTTCCTCTGTCGGCAGCACACTGGCCTCGATGGGTTTTTTAACTGGGAAAGACAGACAGAAATCAAGTGTTGGAGTGGGGGTGTTATCAAACAGGTAATAAGTGCAGTCATACACAGTACCACAAACACCACCCATCTTCACAGAGGAGGTCAAGGTTATGTTGCGTACTGGTTTGGACTGACACCAAGACAAATATCCTGTTCGTGTTATGTATACTGAACAAAATTATAAACGCCACTTGCAACAATTTCAAAGATTTTACTGAGTTACAGTTCATATGAGGAAATCACATACCTTAAAAAAAAGGGTAGGGGCGTGGATCAGCAAACCAGTCAGTATCTGGTGTGACCACCATTTTCCTGATGCAGCATGACACATCTCCTTCGCATAGTGTTGACCAGGCTGTTGAGTGTGGTCTGTGGAATGTTGTCCCGCTCCTCTTCAATGGCTGTGCGATGCTGTTGTATAGTACCAGTCAAAAGTTTGGACACCTACTCATTCAAGGGTTTTTCTTTATTTTTACTATTTTCGACATTGTAGAATAATAGTGAAGGCATCAAAATTATGAAATAACAGACATGGAATCATGTAGTAACCAAAAAAAAGGGTTAAACAAATCTAAATATATTTTGTATTCTTCAAAGTAGAAATCCTTTGCCTTGATGACAGCTTTGCACACTCTTGGCATTCCCTCAACCAGCTTCATGAGGTAGTCACCTGGAATGCATTTCAATTAACAGGTGTGCCTTGTTAAAAGTTCATTTGTGGAATTTCTTTCCTTAATGCGTTTGAGACAATCAGTTGTGTTGTGACATGGTCGAGGTGGTATACAGAAGATTTGGTAAAAGACCAGGTCCGTATTATGGCAAGAACAGTTCAAATAAGCCGAGAGAAACGACAGTCCATCATTACTTTAAGACATCAGTCAATCCAAGTCAGTCAATCAGGAAAATGTCAAGAACTTTGAAAGTTTCTTCAAGTGCAGTCGCAAAAACCATTAAGCGCTATGATGAAACTGGCTCTCATGAGGACCGCCACAGGAAAAGAAGACCATCAGTTACCTCTGCTGCAGAGGATAAGTTCATTAGAGTTACCAGCCTCAGAAATTGCAGCCCAAATAAATGCTTCACCGAGTTCAAGTAACAGACACATCTCAACATCAACTGTTTAGAGGAGACGGCGAGAATCAGGCCTTCATGGTCAAATTGCTGCAAAAGAAGCACTACTAAAGGACCCCAATAAGAATTAGAGACTTGATTGGGCCAAGAAACACGAGCAATGGACATTAGACCGGTGGAAATCTGTCCATGGGTCTGATTTGAGATTTTTGGTTCCAACCGCCGTGTCTTTGTGAGACGCAGAGTAGGTGAACGGATAATCTTCACATGTGTATTCTGACCATGAAGCATGGAGGAGGAGGTGTGATGGTGTGTGGGTGCTTTTCTGGTGACACTGTCAGTGATTTATTTATAATTCAAGGCCCATTTAACCAGCATGGCTACCACAGCATTCTGCAGCGATACGCCATCCCATCTGGTTTGCGCTTAGTGGGACTATAATTTATTTTTCAACAGGACAATGACCCATTACACTTCCAGGCTGTGTAATGGCTACTTGACCAAGAAGGAGAGTGATGGAGTGCTGCATCCTATGACCTGGTCTCCACAATCACCCGACCTCAACCCAATTGAGATGGTTTGGGATGAGTTGGACCGCAGAGTGAAGGAAAAGTAGCCAACAAGTGCTCAGCATATGTGGGAATTCCTTCAAGACTGTTGGAATAGCATTCCAGGTGAAGCTGGTTGAGAGAATGCCAAGAGTGTGCACACTCTAGGAGCACACTCCGCACACTCTAGGAGCTCAGATGCAAAAATGTAATTACCAACATTGCGACAGCCAAGCTGTCTTCATCAGGGTACCCCGATGAAGACAGCTTGGCTGTCGAAACGTTGGTAATTACATTTTTGCATCTGAGCTCCTAGAGTGTGCAGCTCTCTTTTATTTTCAAGACGATCAGAAATACCATCAGATCCCCAAATGGGCACATTTTGTAAGCCAACAGTTGCATGCTGGCCAGGTAGCCTAGGCCTATTTCTATGCATAATCAGTGCGCATCCTTACTCAACATTGACAAGAGTGATCAAAACACAACTCGTAAATGGAAGGAAATTAACCAAAACATGTTTCTCACAAGTGTATCCTAGGTTGTACATTGTAAATAACGTGTCCACTCCGACAATGAGAACTGTAAAATACTAATAATATATTAAATGCATTAACAGAAAATATGGTAACCAAACAAACATTGTAGATTAGAAATTATGTGAATTAACGCTAAATGGGTGGGTACTGGTGTGCTCGACTAAAAAATTATTGATCAACCAAAAAATCGACCAGTCAACTAAATGGGGTCAGCCCTAGTGTGATCAGGGATGTATTCATTACGCTAATTCTGTTGAAAAACGTTTCTTAAACGGGAGCAAATGGAACAAAACGGGGATAAACATACCTGAATTTGTCCAATAGAAACTCTCGTTTGCAACTGTTGGGACTAATGACTGTGCCCGAGATCAGCTAGATGCAGGCAAGAGTGAGCAAAGCGGTGTTGAATGTGTTACTGTCTATCACCTTGATTTACTCTCATTTTTCTCTCGGCCTGTGTGCACCTTCGTAAACTTTCATTCATTGGCTGGGTTGTAGCAACCTCATGATGGGTATAGGGAAAACTCAAGTATCATGTATCATGTGCCTAGACCTATCGATGTTACATTAAACTGGGTGAATAGAATATGAATGACAGTCATCCAATATGCTGTAATAGAAATAAGGCCATGCTCATAAAAACAAATGATCGTCCTCCCTCATCTTAAACTTCACCGACCGCCACTGATGTAAAGTGTATGAGTAATATGTATGTAACAAAATATCTGTAAAAAAAAAATATATTAAAATATTTAAAAATAAAATAAAAAAGTTACTTTTGTCCTCTGAAGAAGCGGGTGGGTGGAGCAGTACAAATAAATACAAATGGAGTGGTGAGTTTCCCCTCACTCTAAAGAGCTTTGGGTGTCTTTAGCTTGAAGACCATGCCCTTGTACAGAGACGGAAACTGGTACAAAATACAAAAACGGTGGACCGCAAGGCTATGTGGAGTTGAATACACTGAGTATATCAACATTTAAGAACCCCCCCCCCCCCCCACACACACACACACACACACACAACACACACACACACACACACATACACACACACACACACAGATTTTTGCCCTCAGAACAGCCTCCATTCGTTTGCTCCTGTAAGTCGCTCTGGATAAGAGCGTCTGCTAAAAGACTAATATGTCAATGTAATGTGTAAATCTATTTGTCTACATGCCATTTTAAAAACAATGCAGATATTGGAGTAAACCTATTTTGGGTTTAGACAAGTGACCATGAGTAAGAATAAGACATCTGATTAACACTTCATTTATAACGGTTGGTTTTATTATAGCTAATAAATAACCAAATCATTGACGGATCAAAAGATAAGAGACCTGGATTTCTTTTATCTGCCCCTGCAAGCCGGTCGGCATACGTGTCATCACACTCCCTCATCTGATTGGTCGTTTCCCATGAATGGTAAACCGTCATACGCGTTATCACACTCCCTCATTTGATTGGTCGAGTCGGTGGGCCTTTTGACTTTGGCTGTGGTACCTAGTGACGACCTTTAGGGTCAGAGGTGCCAAGCCATTCTATTCATTCTAGCTCTATGCCACCGACAGCCATGACACATCTCACACTCTGTCATATGGTCCATCTGTCAATACAAAATCATAAACCCCTGTAGTAATGGTCTTATGTAGATGTAATAGAGTTGTAGTAAAGTGTTTGATGTAGTTGTAATAGAGCACTGTAATGTGTTTATGTATGCACTGAACTGACGGACCATAATTGAACCATCCTGCTGCCTACTCCCATGGCCATTCACTCATTGCAACTACTGTCCCCTCTAACCCCTCTCAAAGGCCAGTAATTTCCTCCGAGCTTTCCGAACGATCCCAGAGGCGTCTGCCCTGGGCCTTATCCTGGCTGACTCTGATGAGCAGACGGGGAAGGCCAGGCTGGGTCGTCTCATCCAGAGTTGGAACCGCTTCATCCTCACCCAGCTCCACCAGGAGACCCAAGAGCAGGAGGGGCCACAGGCCTACCGAGGAGCCAGCAGCAGGTGACATCTTTTTCCTTTTGTTTTAAATTTTTAACAGCCCCCCCCCAAAAAAAAGATACGAGTTAAAATGATGTGCATTTCTTAAACTCTCAATCTTAGGAAGTAAATCAGCTTTTAACATTTCTTTAGTATATACTAGAGCATCTTCTATTTGTGTTTAGTGATGACTTTGGCTTGATCATTTTTTTCTGCTTTGTTGGGACAGTGCTCTGGGCTCCTCAGGCGAGTCTGTAATCGGAAGGCAGTTTGGGTGTGAGGTTGAGAACAGCAGCCTGTGTCGCTGTGGAAAGGAGACAGTACGCTCCTCTCTCACCTTGCTCTTCACCATGCACTACCCTGAGCAGAACTCACTTGGTAAGTTTTCCCCTAATTATCTTTACTCTGCAAGTATTTGACTAGTATCACTGTTATCTGGGTAGTACAATGGATTTCTTGATCATATATTGATGTTTTACTGTAAACCCTATTCTGTTAGATAAGACGATAAAGGAGTACGACTTTGCTGAGATCCTGAAGAAGAGTATATGTCTGGAGCAGAGTACACAGGCATGGTGTGAGAACTGTGAAAAGTACCAGCCCACAGTAAGTGACACTTAAAAAAAATTAGTTTTAAAATGGGTTTGTTTGTTGTTTGAGTCGATTCTTTCATGTGTTTTTCCTGTATCCATCTATCTCTAGGTGCAGACACGGAACATCCGCTGCCTTCCTGATGTACTGGTCATTAACTGTGAGGTGAACAGTGTCAAAGAAGCTGAGTTCTGGAAGGCTCAGGCAGAGGTGAGCTCTTAAATCCAAACCATGATCGACCGCTTGAGTTTTTCCTCCTACAATGGCAAATGCTGAATACAGACTGCGATTGATATTTACAATGACATGATGGCCATATATTTACAGGATCTACAGGAGCACATTTAGTACTTCTATTATCCCGATGGTGTTGTTTGTGTTTCCAGTGTCGGTAATATTTTGCCACAAAGTTATTACAGTGAATCAAGCTGTTCCTCTCTCTCCACAGTACGCTTTCATCAAGGCCAAGAAGAAAGAGGAAATGGAACCCCATAAGCCCAAAGAACCTCCACCACCACAACCAACAGAGTGGTGCTTAGAGTATGAACCTTTCCAAATATTTGGCTGAGAGTTCATACTCTCATGGAAATATTGATGGGAAAGCTTGTTAAAACAATGATCATCTGACATTTTGTTTTTGAAATGTTACCCGGCATCGGGGCAATTCAGGGAGTAAACTGAAATTCAAATTTTCCTCAATGCACTTTTGATAACCTCCATGTTGTTTAGGGAGGGGCTGGTCAATACGGAGGGCCTGACCTTTGACACCAGAGTGGAGGACCTGCGTCACATCTGGATCCCTCTCACTCTGAAGATGTCCATCAGCAAAAGCCAGGGCCTGGAGATAAGCAGTTGGCCAGAGGAAGAAGAGGTGAGAGAAGGGTTTCAAAATTCTGGGCCATTTTTATAAATTCCCTGTTTTTCAAGAAATCCAGGGAATTGATTGAAAGTTCATGGAATTGTGCAACCCTAGGTGAGAGACACAGAACAGCCAACAACTACATTCATAGGTTCACTCACCAAATTATTTTCCAAGATGGTTTTTCCATTTGGCTCCTTCTAGCTTGTTTTTGTTTTTCCCTGCTGGTTTCAGTTTAATAGAATGAACTGTGTTAATACTGTATGTATGAAAATGCTTTTTCTTTAACCAATCGTTTAGCTGAGCTCCACTGAGGAGGCTGAAGGAGCGTCTCTCTATGACTTGGTGGTTACTGTGCCTCATGTACTGGACGCTCGAACTGGGGGAAATCTGGTAGCACACATCAAAGTGGGAGAGACCTATCACGTCAGAAAAGAGGTGAGTGGATGGATAGATCTGTTAGAGCCAAAGTAAGAACATCAACAGACATCAGGAGAATGGAAAGCTACACTTGGTGTACAAAACATTAAGGACACCTGCTCTTTCCATGACAGATTGACCAGGTGAATCCAGGTGAATGCTATAATCCCTTATTGATGTCACTTGTTAAATCCACTTCAATCAGTGTAGATGATGGGGAGGAGACATTAAAGAAGGATTTTTAAGCTTTGAGACTGATTGTGTGTGTGTGTCGTCACATCCGGCAGGGATTGGGAGTCCCATAGGGCGGCGCACAATTGGCCCAGCATTGTCCAGGTTTGGCCGGGGTAGGCCGTCATTGTAAATAAGAATTTGTTCTTAACTGACTTGCCTGGTTAAGTAAAGGTTGCATCTTTTTTTTTATTAAAAAGAAAGACGTAGAGGGTGAATGGGCAAGACAAAATATTTAAGTTTCTTTTGAAAGGGGTATGGTAGTAGGATACCAGGCGCACTGGTTTGTGTCAAGAACTGCAATGCTGCTGGGTTTTCCATGCTCAACAGTTTCCCGTGTGTATCAAGAATGATCCACCACTTAAAGGACATCAACCAGCCAACTTGACACAACTGTGGGAAGCATTGGGGTCAACATGGGCCAGCATCCCTGTGAAACGCTTTTGACTCCTTGTAGATTCCACACCCTGACGAATTGAGTCTGTTCTGAGGGCAAAGGGGGGGGGTATTCTTAATGTTTTGTACACTCATTGTATATATGCTGATAATAATAATGTGAAAACCATATTTGACTAATTTATTTTTGTTCATGTTGCGGTTTAAGGGGGTAACACACCAGCAGTGGTATCTATTCAATGATTTCCTGATTGAGCCAATTGACAAGGTTATCTATGATTACTCACTGAATCAACATATCAAATATCTTACTAATTCCTCAAATATAGCAGGAGTCTAAAATAAGTGTTTGTGTTTTTGTTTGTGTGTTTCAGGCGGAAGCAGCACAGTTTGATGTGAACTGGAAGGTGCCTGCCATCTTGTATTACGCCAAGAGAAACTACCACTCCAAATACGACCTACGCAGTAAGCAATCCACTCAATGGCAGTATGTCCAACCGGCCTCACAACCGCAGACTACATGTATGGCGTCGTGTGGGCGGGCAGTTGGCCGATGTCAACATTTTGAACAGAGTGCCCCATGGTGGCTGTGGGGTTATGGTATGGGCAGGCAGGCATAAACACAAATGCATTTTATCGATGCCAATTTGAATGCACAGAAATACCGTGACGAGATCGTGAGTGAGACCCATTGTGAGGCCCACTTATTTCAAGGTATCTGTGACCAACTGATGCATATCTGTATTCACAGTCATGTGAAATCCATAGATTAGGGCCTAATGAATGTATTTCAACTGACTGATTTCCTTATATGAACTGTAACTCAGTAAAAATCTTTGAAATTGTTGCAAGTTGCGTTTATAATTTTGTTCAGTATACATAACACGAACAGGATATTTGTCTTGGTGTCAGTCCAAACCAGTACGCAACATAACCTTGACCTCCTCTGTGAAGATGGGTGGTGTTTGTGGTTCTGTGTATGACTGCACTTATTACCTGTTTGATAACACCCCCACTCCAACACTTGATTTCTGTCTGTCTTTCCCAGTTAAAAACCCCATCGAGGCCAGTGTGCTGCTGACAGAGGCATCACTGGCGAGGAAGCAGAGGAAGAGCCACGCCACGTTCATCCCCCTCATGGTCAGTGAGATGCCCCAGGCCGGAGACCTCGTGGGGCTGGATGCTGAGTTTGTCACCCTCAACCAGGTCAGTCTGGCAGAAGTCTGATTGCTAGATTTGGTGTATATGTCAGAGTGCTAGATCAACTATGTATCTAGAAGGTTCCTCTAAGGTACAGTTTTGCAATATTTTTTCCTACCCAGATCCTAACCGTAATCATTAAATAGGTGTATAGGAGGGGCAGCTTCACCCTAGCAGCATAAATATGATGCTAATAATCAACATCTCTGCTTGGAGATCCACTGTTTAAATTCCCCCTATGGATCAAATCCATGTCTTTGGGTATGTAGGAGGAGGCAGAGCTACGCAGCGACGGCACCAAGTCTACCATTAAGCCCAGTCAGATGTCTGTGGCACGGATCACCTGTGTGCGCGGTCAGGGTCCCAACGATGGAGTACCATTCATCGATGACTACATCTCCACTCAGGAACAGGTAATGCAGCCCCTCTCGACCTGGCAATAATATGAGTACTTCAACAGGATGGATGGATGTTCAGATAATTATTGCTTTGCAGTAAAATCGGATGTTACATAACCAAAAACAATACAGCTTCTTTAACAAAGATACCTAAATTCAACTCATCTTAGTTCTTAAAGTTGAATCTACTTCACTCTTTTGCTGGTGCAGGTGGTGGACTATCTGACCCAGTACTCGGGCATCAAACCAGGGGACCTAGATGCTAAGATTTCCTCCAAGCACTTGACCACTCTGAAGTCAACTTACCTGAAGCTGCGCTTCCTCATTGACACCGGAGTGCGCTTTGTTGGCCATGGTTTACAAAAGGACTTCCGGGTTATAAATTTGCTGGTAAATTTGTATTCTTAATATATCGGATTGTGAAATTGAACCAAATTGACCTGTTTCTATACCCCTGGCTGCAGTTTTAGTAAAGATTATTGGCCGGTTTCCCAGACACAGATTATGCCTCGGACCAAAAAGAATGCTCAATGGAAAATGTCCTTTAAAATTGCTTTTTAGTCCAAAACCAATCTTAATCTGTGTCCAGTAATCCTGCCCTATTGGTTAGCTAGAAACAGTAGACGGGGTCATTTCAGTGGAGGGAGTTTGGGAGCTCATCTGTGTTTTTATGTTTCCTGGCTCAGGTGCTGAAGGATCAGGTTGTTGACACAGTCTACCTGTTCCATATGCCTCGTAAGAGGATGATCTCTCTGCGCTTTCTCGCCTGGTACTTCCTGGGTAAGAGTTTATACTCCTCAACCACTGTTTTGTTCATATAGAAATGACTTCTTAGTCTGCCATTTTCCAAATTTCTCTGTGTAACACAAAATTGTGTGAAATGGTAAAACTGCTACTTGCTTCTCCAGACCTTAACATCCAGGGTGAGACCCATGACAGTATCGAGGATGCACGCACCGCGCTTTCTCTCTACAATAAGTACCTGGAACTGAGTCGTGGAGGAGGAAACAACGAAGTCCGCAAAGTTCTGAAGGGACTCTACGAGAAAGGCCGCAAGATGGACTGGAAAGTCCCGGACTGTGACACAGGAGATGGTTAAGGTAGCCCAAAAAGTATGAAACTGACATTGCATTAGAGAGTGTAATGTTGGTGGGGTTTAGTAATTATTGAGGTTAACTAAACTTTACTTACTATTATTAGCCGTTTACAGTATCAATCAATCCACACTGATTGAATGTGGTCCCCTCCCACAGGTACAGCTGTCTTCCCTCAATGATGGGACTGTGAAGAGTGCCTGAAGACAAACTGATTCACTCTCTATTTCAATCAGCCTTTTCTTTTGTATTGTTACAACTAGGGCTGGCACAATTACCATACAACAGTTTAACCAACAGTTATGGATGAAGACCGTCATGAAAATAAAATAACCATCGGAACTGTATTTTTTTGTTGCTATTTGAAAGGTTATAATGATGACCGCGGTAATTTGGCTGAACAATAACCGTCATCAAAAATTCCATGACGTCGCAGCCCTAGTATCAATCAGTTCAATAAGACCCCCCATACATGAAACTGGACAAGTCATCGACAAGAGCAGAATCCTGACAGGGGTTGTGTCAGTGTCCCAACTTTCCACATAGTCTTGCTTGCCTGTACAGCATTTGAATAAGGAATGAACAGTTGTGATCTTCAAAGCATAAACCAAAACTATTTCTGATTTCCTTTTTCCTTTTCTATTTTTCATTAGATTTGTAAAGAATGTTTGTCTGTCACTATGCTGTACATTATGCTGCTTACATGGGCAAAGAATAGTATTTTGAAAATGTGCTGAAGTTTTTGTAGTGATGTTTCTAGAGGCCTGTAATTAAAACAGAATATAAACTCAGCAAAAAAAAGAAACGTCCCTTTTTCAGGACCCTGTCTTCCAAATAACTTCACAGATCTTCATTGTAAATTGTTTAAACACAGTTTCCCATGCTTGTTCAATGAACCATAAACAATTAATGAACATGCACCTGTGGAACGGTCGTTAAGACACTAACAGCTTATAGACGGTAGGCAATTAAAGGTCACAGTTATGAAAACTTAGGACACTAAAGATGCCTTTCTACTGATACCAAAAGAAAGATGCCCAGGGTCCCTGCTCATCTGTGTGAACGTGCCTTATGCATGAGGCAAGGAGGCATGACGACTGCAGATGTGGCCAGGGCAATAAATTGCAATGTCCGTACTGTGAGGCGCCTAAGACAGCACTACAGGGAGACAGGACGGACAGCTGATCGTCCTCACAGTGGCAGACCACGTGTAACAACACCTGCACAGGATCGGTACATCTGAACATCACACCTGCGGGACAGGTACAGGATGGCAACAACAACCCCCCGAGTTATACCAGGAACGCACAATCCCTCCATCAGTGCTCAGACTGTCTACAATAGGCTGAGAGAGGCTGGACTGAGGGCTTGTAGGCCTGTTGTAAGGCAGGTCCTCACCAGACATCACCGGCAACAACATCGCCTATGGGCACAAACCCACCGTCGCTGGACCAGACAGGACTGGCAAAAAGTGCTTTTCACTGATGAGTTGCGGTTTTGTCTCACACAGGGTGATGGTCGGAGTCGTGTTTATCATCGGAGGAATGAGCGAGGCCTGTACTCTGGAGCGGGATCGATTTGGAGGTAGAGGGTCCGTCATGGTCTGGGGCAGTGTGTCACGGCATCATCGGACTGAGCTTGTCATTGTAGGCAATCAACGCTGTGCGTTACAGGGAGACATCCTCCTCCCTCATGTGGTACCCCTAATGCAGGCTCATCCTGACATGACCCTTCAGCATGACAATGCCACCAGCCATACTGCTTGTTCTGTGCGTAATTTCCTGCAAGACAGGAATGTCAGTGTTCTGCCATGGCCAGCGAAGAGCCCGGATCTCAATCCCATTGAGCACGTCTGGGACCTTTTGGATCAGAGGGTGAGGGCTAGGGCCATTCCCCCAAAGAAATGTCCGGGAACTTGCAGGTGCCTTGGTGGAAGAGTGCGGTAACATCTCACAGCAAGAACTGGCAAATCTGGTGTAGTCCATGAGGAGGAGATGCACTGCAGTACCTAATGCAGACTGTTACTTTTCATTTTGACCCCCCCTTTGTTCAGGGACACATTATTCCATTTATTTTAGTCACATGTCTGTGGAACTTGTTCAGTTTATGTCTCAGTTGTTGAATCTTGTTGTTCATACAAATATTTACACGTTAAGTTTGTTTCTTTTTTTGCTGAGTTTAGTACACTGAACTGTCTTCGTATTTATATTTGACTCCAAATTCACATTTTATGTGATAAAGATGTAGGCTATATATTTAAGAAATGTTTTACTTTGCGGATTATTTATACCATATATTCTACTGTAGTGTGAAATGAATGTGACATTAAGATGTTGCCAAGGCCTCCACGGCTCAGGGTTATAGCACCCTCTGCTGACCATACTTGGGAAGGTTTTCTTATGTAATTCCAGGTGACACTGACAGGTGTAAACATCTGGAAAAGTCAACCCGGGCTACTTCCAGCCTGTCTGACCACAATAAACCATTAAAAATGCAACAAACTCTTTCTTTGCCACATTTTGCAATATCCAATCCGTTTTGTGTTAGCTAAATGTGTGCTGAGCTTTCTGGAGTAAGTACAAAATATGGTTTTATTGGTGAACACTGCACTGCACAGAGTTGCCATTATCAGGAGTTGACACTGGATGAGTGTATTTGTGAATGTTATGGATTTGATTTAGGTTTCAAAAGTGGGACCCGACGTTTCATCAGCCAGGAGCGCCAAAACGAGTTTTTACGTCATCCTCTGTTGTGACGTATTCGATGGAGTGGTTTTCCGAGGTCAGACAAGTAATACGGTAATTATTGTAAAGAAGATAAGAAGGTAGTCGATCAGCAGAGATCTTTAACCAGTCATCATACTCAGTAGACCTAGAATAGATCATACCGCGCCGTTTTTCTCTACTTTAGCATATCCAATAATATCCTGTTTTTAATGCCAATAGACATTGTACCTGTAATCAATTTAAACGCTATAGCAGGGCCGGGGCAAGAACGAATCAGTTGGAGGGGACTTTGATTTCCACCTTCTATGTATGTACGTAGGAGGTCCATTAATCTTTTGAATGGGTGTAAGAAAATAACAAAATCGCCCCGCTCACTGTTAAAGTTCCCAATTCACTGCTTTATTGACAACGTTTCGATCAGGTCAAACAAACAGTGCTCACTCCCAAAACATACACATTCCACCTCACATGGCCATTACGCAAAATGACGCATGGTGGGTACAAAAACATTTTTGATTTGTTTATCTCTAATTATTTGATATCAATTAGATGGGCACGTAGCGTACCAGGGTGTAACTAGCGCCCCTAAGGACAATGTCTAATTGTTGACACAGAAAAATCTACTTTTTTTTTGGGGGGGGGGGGGGGGGGGGGGGTGATGATATGTGGATGAAGGCGTATAAATTATGAAGGGAAATAAATGGTTGAAGTTTACACTTTTTTTTTGTTATTTCATAAAATGTTGTCATCCCACACACAACAATTGTGTTAAAATCAATCGTTTTTTAGAAATTTAGAAATTCTTTATTAATTTATTACTTTAATTATCTAAATGAAATATGGGGGCGGGGATGGTGTTGCACATGTCACGCAGTTGACGTTTCTTTTTTTTGCTGAGTTTAGTACACTGAACTGTCTTCGTATTTATATTTTACTCCAAATTCACATTTTATGTGATAAAGATGTAGGCTATATATTTAAGAACTGTTTTACTTTGCGGATTATTTATATCATATATTCTACTGTGGTGGGGGCGGGAATGGTGTTGCACATGTCACCATTAATATCCGCACTATGAGGAAATCTCAATTCTCCTGTCTTATCCGGTGTCTTCTGTGAATTTAGAATGCTCTCTCTAATTCTCTCTATCTTTCTATCTCTTTCTTTCTCTCTCAGAGGACCTGAGCCCTAGGACCATGACTCAGGACTACCTGGCCTAATGACTCCTTATTGTCCCCAGTCCACCTGGCCGTGCTGCTGCTCCAGTTTCAACTGTTCTGCCTGCGGCTATGGAACCCTGACCTGTTCACCGGACGTGCTACCTGTCCGAGATCTGCTGTTTTCAACTTTCTAGAGACAGCAGGAGCGGTAGAGATACTCTGTATGATCGGCTATGAAAAGCCAACTGACATTTACTCCTGAGGTGCTGACCTGTTGCACCCTCTAGAACCACTCTGATTATTATTATTTTACCCTGCTGGTCATTTTTGAACATTTGAACATCTTGGCCATGTTCTGTTATAAATCTCCACCCGGCACAGACAGAAGAGGATTGGCCACCCCTCATAGCCTGGTTCCTCTCTAGGTTTCTAGAGTTTTTCCTAGCCACCGTGCTTCTACACCTGCATTGCTTGCTGTTTGAGATTTTAGGCTGGGTTTCTGTACATCACTTTGTGACATCAGCTGATGTAAGGAAGGGCTTTATAAGTCAATTTGATTGATTGATTGATGCGCTGTGCTCTCCTGACGCCTAATAATTAACACTTAATATTAATTCAATGGATTGTGGTCAGTAAACCCATGGAATATGGTGTTAATAATATACACTGCTCAAAATAATAAAGGGAATACCAAAATAACACATCCTAGATCTGAATGAATGAAATATTCTTAATAAATACTTTTTTCTTTACATGGTTGAATGTGCTGACAACAAAATCACACAAAAATGATCAATGGAAATCAAATTCATCAACCCATGGAGGTCTGGATTTGGAGTCACACTCATAATTAAGGTGGAAAACCACACTACAGGCTTATCCAACTTTGATGTAATGTCCTTAAAACAAGTCGAAATTAGGCTCGGTAGTGTGTGTGGCCTCCACGTGCCTGTATGACCTCCCTACAACGCCTGGGCATGCTCCTGATGAGGTGGCGGATGGTCTCCTGAAGGATCTCCTCCCAGACCTGGACTAAAGCATCCGCCAACTCCTGGACAGTCTGTGGTGCAACGTGGCGTTGGTGGATGGAGCGAGACATGATGTCCCAGATGTGCTCAATTGGATTCAGGTCTGGGGAACGGGCGGGCCAGTCCATAGCGTCAATGCCTTTCTCTTGCAGGAACTGCTGACACACTCCAGCCACATGAGGTCTAGCATTGTCTTGTATTAGGAGGAACCAAGGGCCAACCGCACCAGCATATGGTCTCACAAGGGGTCTGAGGATCTCATCTCGGTACCTAATGGCAGTCAGGCTACCTCTGGCAAGCACATGGAGGGCTGTGCGGGCCCCCAAAGAAATGCCACCCCACACCATGACTGACCCACCGCCAAACCGGTCATGCTGGAGGATGTTGCAGGCAGCAGAACGTTCTCCACGGCGTCTCCAGACTCTGTAACGTCTGTCACGTGCTCAGTGTGAATCTGCTTTCATCTGTGAAGAGCACAGGGCGCCAGTGGCGAATTTGCCAATCTTGGTGTTCTCTGACAAGTGCCAAACGTCCTGCACGGTGTTGGGCTGTAAGCACAACCCCCACCTGTGGATGTCGGGCCCTCATACCACCCTCATGGAGTCTGTTTCTGACCGTTTGAGCAGACACATGCACATTTGTGGCCTGCTGGAGGTCATTTTGCAGGGCTCTGGCAGTGCTCCTCCTGCTCCTCCTTGCACAAAGGCGGAGATAGCGGTCCTGCTGCTGGGTTGTTGCCCTCCTACGGCCTCCTCCACGTCTCCTGATGTACTGGCCTGTCTCCTGGTAGCACCTCCATGCTCTGGACACTACGCTGACAGACACAGCAAACCTTCTTGCCACAGCTCGCATTGATGTGCCATCCTGGATGAGCTGCACTACCTGTGCCACTTGTGTGGGTTGTAGACTCCGTCTCATGCTACCACTAGAGTGAAAGCACCGCCAGCATTCAAAAGTGACCAAAACATCAGCCAGGAAGCATAGGAACTAAGAAGTGGTCTGTGGTCACCACCTGCAGGACCACTCCTTTATTGGGGGTGTCTTGCTAATTGCCTATAATTTCCACCTGTTGTCTATTCCATTTGCACAACAGCATGTGGAATTTATTGTCAATCAGTGTTGCTTCCTAAGTGGACAGTTTGATTTTACAGAAGTGTGATTGACTTGGAGTTACATTGTGTTGTTTAAGTGTTCCCTTTATTTTTTTGAGCAGTGTATATTTTGATTTAACACTTTTTTGCTTACATGATTCCATGTGTTATTTCATAGTTTTGACATCTTCACTATTCTACAATGTAGAAAATAGTAAAAAATAAAGAAACCCTTGATTGAGTAGGTGTGTCCAAACTAACTGGTACTGTGTATCAGACTGTGTATTTGTATCAGCTGAAAAATATTACATCAATGTAAGTCCCTCTCTCTCCAGAGGCAACTTGTCCCCTGTTCTTCCTGACTCCCCGCCTCCCAACTCCCATGATTGGCACTCGACTGAACAGCCATGCCATAGAGCTGCTACAGCTGGACCGTGCTCTCAGCAGACATGGCCTGCACCAGTTGGATGACTCTGAGACAGGTCAGTGCACATCACTGGGTATAGCAAGTCACCATCCCCTTTCAAAATGTTCACCTTGTTCCCTTACAGCCTGAAATGAAAACGTGACTTTTCTAAATCTATTAGCAAGTACAAATTACAAGTGCATAGCTATATTGTAATTTTCCATGAAGAACATTTCTTTGTAAAAGTATTTATCATTTTGTTTTCAATGTTTTCATAAACCATGTCAAATGTATGATTGGCAATTTTAAAAAAGACTCTTGCTGCTAACTGTGAGCTTGTCATGCTGCTCACACTAAAATAATCCAAATGGTGGCAGCATAAACCACAAATTAATGTTTTGAATGAAAAACATTTCCAGTTACGTGCAATAGATAAGGATTGGGATTTTAGGATGCTATCCTTCAGATTATGTTGGAACTGCAAAAACTCACATTAGGAAAAGGGGGATACCTAGTCAGTTGTACAACTGAATGCATTTAACTGAAATGTGTCTTCTGCATTTAACCCAACCCCTCTGAATCAGAGATATGCGGGGGCCTGCCATAATCGACATAACTGCCTTGCTCAGGGGCGCTTGTATTATAACTGTAGAGTGGGGGACACACAGCTTTTGCAGATAATATGCACAAACGCAGGCACCAAACACGCTTGAAAATCATGATGTTATGATATTTGTGGTAACAAATCACAGATTCCAAGGTCAATTAGCTACAGGACAATATTTCTACCTAATTAATTACACAAACAGATTCACGGCCTCCCGAGTGGCGCAGTGCTAGCTGTTCCATTAGAGATTCTGGGTTCGGGTCCAGGCTGTGTCGCAGCCGGCCCGTTCCAGGAGACCCATGGGGCGGGGCACAATTGGCCCAGCGTCGTCTGGGTTAGGGGAGGGTTTGGCCGGCAGGGATGTCCTTGTCGAATCGCGCACTAGCGACTCCTGTGACTAGCCAGGCGCAGTGCACGCCTACACGGTTGCCAGGTGTGTACGGTGTTTCCAACGACACATTGATGCGGCTGGCTTCCGGGTTAAGTGGGCATTGTATCAAGAAGCAGTGCAGCTCTCGACCTTCGCCTCTCCCGAGTCCGTACGGGAATCCTAGCAATGAGACAAGACTGTAACCACCAATTGGATACCACTAAATTGGTGAGAAAAATGCGGTGTATGTATCTCCTATATTATTACAGAGACGGTGTATATATGACTATTTTCTACATTGTAGAGTAATAGTGAATACATCAAAACTATGAAATAACACATATGGAATCATGTAGTAACCAAAAAAGTGTTAAACAAATCTAAATATATTTTCAGGTCATCAAAATATATTTGCAGGTCATCTGATGCAGCACTCCATCACTCTCCTTCTTGGTCAAATAACCCTACAGCCCCTAGGTGTGTTGGGTCATTGTCCTGTTGAAAAACAAATGATAGTCCCACTAAGCGCAAACCAGATGAGATGGCGAATCGTGCCTTGAATTGTAAATAAATCACAGACAGTACCACCAGAAAAACACCCCCACACTCTCCTCCTCCATGGATGATCTCTGAGTGGGGTCAGGAGACAGAAAACAGACACCTTTTGCAAATCAGCAGACCGTCTTATGATCTGCCAGGAAGAGAGTCAGGAACGTTTACTCTTTGTAACAAAGGAAAACGGTGCCAATACAGCCCAGTGACAATTAAACACATTTTCTGAACAATGTTGGTGTAACTTGAAGTATAATGTGGCAATTTTCTCCTGATTTTCCTGTCATAAAAATGGGCATAATGAGTATTTTCTGTAATATAGAGTGGCTGTTTTATACGCAAAGCATGTTTAGATCCTACAGGCTACGTATTTCATCATAGGAACTGTTCAATTGTTTTATGTACAGTAGAAACATTCTGTGAACACTTATGAGGAAATCTCAGGTTTAATGTGCGTGGTTCTCTGAATCAATGGGGCTGTCAAGTGATTCCTTGTCTGGCCTATCGGGGCCCGCCCTCTGTGAGTATCCGTATAAACTACAGGACTGGCTAACAAATGTGGGATCACGTTTCTTCGCGGTGCGGCCAGGCCATGAGGAACAAATGGCCTAAATTCTCCTCGGAAACCAAACCTTCTAGCAACAAAACACCGATCAAGACCTATCCTACTCAGACCGAAGAAATCATACCGGAGGTGGTCCTGCAGAAACGCAATGTTTGCATTCGAGACTGAGTGAGTTTGCAATCCATCCCGGGTGGGAGCTGAGGAATAATTCACTGCACGGAAGAGCTCTCATAGACTTTACTTTCCTGGACTGAGAACTGAGAGGGAGAGAGAGAGAGAGAGTCTTGGACAACATGCCCTTTTCATCTCCATGGCGGCTTCATCGACATACAAGTAAATTACCCCATTGTATTATACATTTCAGAGTAAAGTGGCGCTTTTTTTGGGTAAAGTGGTTGAAGTCATTGAGTGTTGTAAGACGGCAGGTTTAATTTACAAACCCATGGTCAATACTGTCCCGGCACTGTCCACATCAGATGCCAATCGGTAGCCTAGTTCATGTCTATTCCTGGTAGGGGAGCTCTAGGGTTTCACGGTTGTGAAAGCCTATGTCGACTTGGTCCTCTCACATTTTCGCTTTCAATTAATGAGATTGTCATTCTCAAAAGTACCGTGAATGTTCTGTTGTATTTGCCTGAGTTGAGTACGGAAGCCTATTTTATATTGACCTGTGGAGCTTATCACCTTAATGACTGTGTTGTACTCCATTATACCCTGTCTTAAATTGTGTCTTTAATTACCTAATTTTCTGACTTATTTAGTCTTGTAAATAAATCCTTGAATGAATTATGTGTGGCATTGAGTTTATTTGTGTACGATTGGGTTCTTGCAGTTCTAGAGCTGACGACTGTTCAGAATGAGAATATAGTACAATTTACTGTGATTATATTGTTGATAGTATTAATGGTATACAGTTAATGATAACTGCTGATATAATGAATTCAAGAGGTTCTCTATATCCAACCCTTAATGCTGACCCTCTTAGATTAATTTGGATATGATAACCAAATTAATCAAATATGTTTGTAATGAATCAGTAAATTATCTTGAATATGAATTAGCCAAAAGTCACAAAAGTAGTTTTGCAAGCGTCAACACGTATGTCAAGCAGCAGGGCCAGCTAACTTGTACAGTCCACTTCTATGAACACAAGTTTGAGGCAGTTTATGGAAAGGTTTGATATTAGAGATATTTGGAGAGTAAAGTTTCCTAATGACAAGTCTTTCACATGGAGTAATAAGGCACGCTCCAGACTGGTGTCTAAATGTTTTGATTAACAGGGTATTTCTGTTAACATCCTTGCCACTCCCCTTACTGATCATAGAGCTATTTATATTGACATTCAACTTTTTAACTCTGACAATGGCCTTGGCAGAGCATCCTACTGGAAGCTGAATAGCTCTATATTACAACACGAGTTGGTCAAGATGGAGATAAACAATTTAATTACACACTTTTGGAACAAAGCTATAAGTGACAACTCATACAGTAATAACTGGGAGCTTTTTAAATATGAGGTTGGAAAATAGTTAAGAAAATATGGGATTTTTTTTGTCAAGACAAGGAGAGCTGAAGAAGAAGGTGTAATTACAAAGATCACCTCTCTTGTTCAAAAGCCTGTTCAAAGTCTCTCAGAGGAGGACAAGTCTGTTCTGTTTGAGCTGCAAAAGAAGTTGGATGATACAGTATGTATAATCTGAAAGCAGAGGGAGCCTTTGTCAGATCTAGGAAGAAGTGACTAGAGGAGGGTGAACAAAATTCATCAGATTTTTTCAGGTTAGAAAAATACCACTCTAAAAATAATACAATTCAACAATTAAATATTAATGGTCTCATCACAGATGATCCCAAAATAATTTCTAACTTTAGTTGCAACTTCTACAGGAATTTATATAGTTCTAAGTATTGTGAGGTTTCCTCAACTCTTTTTATGACTCTCTGGGGGATGTGAAATCAATTGGGGAGGCTGAGAGGGAACAGTGTGATGACCCTATTATAGTTGAAGAGATCATTTATTCTATTGAGCACGTTAAAAATAATATGTCTCCTGGGACTAATGGTATATCTGCTGAGTTTTACAAAACTTTTCTCAACAGTTGGCCCCATTTCTGTTGGTGTTTTCTGAAAGCATTACAAATGATGCTCTCCCTCCCAGTTTGACTCTAGGTCTGATTACATTAATACCTAAGGCCAAGAAAGACTTGCTTCTACTCGATAATTGGCGTCCAATCTGTCTGCCCAATAATGACTATAAAATATTAGCCTTTTTATTTGCAAAAAGAATGAAGGCAGTATTGGACTAAATTATAGAAGAGACCCAATCTGGCTTCATGAGGAATAGACATATATCTAATAATATCCGACTGGTGTTAGACCTTATTGACTATTCTGATTTAATCTTCAAAGATTGTTTTATTGTCTTCTTAGACTTTTATAAAGCCTTTGATACAGTGGAACATGAGTTTCTATTTCTCTCCCTTGAGAAATTTGGTTTTGGGAAATCATTTTGTAGTACTATTAAAACTCTTTATATGAATGGGAACAGTTCAATTCAATTAAACATGGCACTTCTCCTAGATTTGATTTGAAAAGAGGGATTAGGCATAGTTGCCCAATTTCGCTTTACCTCTTCCTGCTTGCAACCCAACTTCTTACAAGTTGTGTTAATTCCAGCAATATAAAAGGGATATCTATTGCTGACAGATATTATCATAAGTAAACTTGCATATGACACAACCCTCTTTTTGAAAGATGCTGACCAGTTTCCTAGAGCAGTCGATGTGATGAATATATTTTCCAAAGCATCTGGTCTTTGCCTAAACCTTAATAAGTGTGAACTGTTTGCTGTTAAAGACGGTGTAATACCCTCTATATGCAATATTCCAGTCAAGGAGAAAGTAACATACCTTGGGTTTACCATATCTAAGGATCAACAGGAAAGATGCTCATTAAATTGTATACCTATTATTGAAAAAAAACAAGAAGAAGTTGAACCATTGGTTGCAGAGGGATTTATCCTTGAAAGGTTGAGTATTGCTTTCTAAAGCTGAAGGTATCTCCAGACATACTTATGCAGCCCAGTCCCTATATCTTGACAACAAAATAGGTAAAGCGGTTGACCAGGTGATTTTCAACTTCATCTGGAAAAATTGTACACATTATATTAGGAAATCTGTTGTTATGAACTCGTGAATATGGTGGTCTCAATGTTTTAGATTTTCCTACTTTAGATTTTCAATTTTTTTAGATTTTCATACTTTTAAGATAAATTGGGCTAAACATTTTTTAAAGAATCCAACTTCAATTTGGAATTTCATCCCTCATTATATCTTCTCCCGTTTTGGTGGCCTCAATTTTATGTTACTATGTAACTATAACATTGATAAGAGTCCTGAAAAATGATCTGCTTTTCATAGACAAGTATTCATAGCGTGGTCGTTAATATATAAACATAATTTCTCCCCGCATAGGTATTTCATTTGGAACAATAAGGACATTTTGTATAGAAACAAGTTTTTATTTTTTAAGAACTGGTTCAATAATCATAACCTGCTGGTGAGTCAACTTTTTAATGCAGAAGGATTGTTACTCAATTATGAGGAAGTTTTATCTCGTTACAGTATCCTTGTAACACCTAGAGAGTTCGCCATAGTCTTTGATGCCATTCCATCTGGAACTCTCATGTTATTTAGAGGTGTAGCCAGACCTCACCTTCTTGACCTACCCTCGCTTAATCCAGTTCACTCTCCAATAGGGAAAATATGTTTCTCCTTGCTCCCTCAGAACAACAGATCTATACGTGCTTTATTTCAAAGGGATATTGTATCCATTCCTTATGTCATAACTTACTGGAATACATTGGTCATTAATATCTGTTGGAAAAAAGTCTGGTTATTACCACACAAATACTTGCTTGTTAACAAGGTCAAATAGGTCTCTTTCAGAATGATCCATAAGTATTACCCTGCGAATCATTACCTGAAGAAACTCAAAAAATACATTAACATATATAGTACTTTTTGTGTTGAGCATCCAGAAACAGTTTCACATTTATTTTGGCATTGTCTACATGTATAACATTTGTGGAAATATTTTCACAGTTATATAATTGTTAATATTCTTGATGACTTTTGTTTGTTATGGGAGAATGTGCTGCTCGGTTTCCTTAACTATAATAAAGATAAAGAAAAACAATTTTACCTCATAAATCTAATTGTGCTAATAGCAAAATGTAATATTCATAAATGTAAATTCACTAATAAAAAACACTTTTTTGTGTTTTCTATAAGGAATTTGAGCAGTACATTAAGACCATTCTACATTCTTATAATAAGAAAGCTGTTAAAACAATCAATATGTGTGTTTCTTTTAAGGTCTTTGTGTAATCTGTAATTTGTTCTACCCCCTAGCATATGTTAACATTGTCTATTTATGTACTTATTGTATGTATACAGACTTTTCTACATTGGTAATATATATATATATATATATATATATATATATATATTTAATTCATCAGTTATTCGAAAAAGAAAAACAGTCTAACTAACAGTTCACAGAGTCACGTTTAAAGGGCCAGTGCAGTCAAAACGTGATTAATCTGTGTTTTACATTTTCACACGATGAAGTTGGAATAATAATGTGAAGTTGTAAAAATTATGATAATGCCTTTTAGTGTAAGAGCTGTATGAAAATACATACTGAAATGTCAGCCTGTTTTGGTGGGATGAGTTTTGGCCTGCCTGGTGATATCGCCAGGCTATAAATTAGTTAATAGACCAATAAGAAAGAGAATTCCAAACCTCTGCCAATAACAGCTAGTTTTCGGTTTTCCCTACCCACTCAAACCACTCCCAGACAGTCCTAGAAAAATACTTGCTTAAGAAAATGTTCTTTGCTAAGAAGCAATTTTTTGTATTCTTTTTGATTGAAAACAAGATTAAGGCAATTACATACAAAATAAAACAGTACATCACACAACACATTACTACACACTACTCTACCACAACATACCGTGCCTATAGAAAGTATTCATACCCCATGGCTTATTCCACATTTTGTGACACAACCTGAATTCAAAATTGATTAAAAATGTTTTTTTCTCATCCATCTACACACAATACCCCATATTGACAAAGTGTCATGTTTTTAGAAATATTTGCAAATGCATTTAAAATTAAATACAGAAATATTTAATTTACACAAGTCAATGCTTTGTAGAAGCACCTTTGGCAGCGATTACAGCTGTGAGTCTCCCTTGGATTGTGCAACATTTGGTTATTATTCTTTTTAAAATTCTCCAAGCTCTGTCAAATTGGTTGTTGATCATTGCTAAACAACCATTTTTAGGTCTTGCCATAGATTTTCAAGTAGATTTAAGTCAAAACTGTAACTCGGTCACTCAGGAAGATTCATGGTCTTCTTGGTAAGCAACTCCAGCGCAGATTCAGCCTTTTATTTTATTGTCCTGCTGAAGTGTGAATTAATTTCCCTGTGTTTGGTGGAAAGCAGACTAAACCAGGTTTTCTTCTAGGATTTTGCCTGTTCTTAGCTCTGTTCCATTTCCATTTTATCCTGAAAAACTCCCCAGTCATTAAGGGTTACAAATATACCCATAACATGATGCAGCCACCCCTATGCTTGAAAATATGGAGATTGGTACTCAGTAATATGTGGTATTGTATTTGCCCCAAACAAAACACTTTCTATTCAGGACAAAAAGTGAATTGCTTAGCAACATTTTTTGCAGTATTGTCTTGTTTCAAACAGGATGCATGTTTTTAAATATTTGTAATTATGTACAGGCTTTCTTCTTTTCACTTTGTCAATTAGGCTATTATTGTGGAGTAACTACAAAATTGTTGATCCATCCTCTGTTTTCTCCTATCACAGCCAATAAACTCTATAACTGTTTTAAAGTCAACATTGGCCTCGTGAGTTAGGAAGGACATCTGAATATTTGTAGTGACTGGGTGAATTGATACACCATCCAAAGTGTAATTAATAACTTTGCTGTGTTCAAAGGGATATTTGTCCCTATCTTCCAATAGGTGCCCTTTCTTTGAGTGGCATTTGAAAACCTCTCTGGTCTTTGTGGTTGAATCTGTGTTTGAAATTCACTGCTCAACTGAGGGACCTTACAGATAATTGTATGTGTGGGGTACAATCATAAAAAAATCATGTTAAACACTATTATCGCACTATTAGTCCATGCAACTTATTATGTGACTTGTTAAGCACGTTTGTACTCCTTTACTTATTCAACCTTGCCATAACAAAGGGGTTAAATATTTCAGCTTTTCATTTTTTACTAATTTGTAAAAAAATAAATGTTGCAAAAAACATAATTCCACCTTGAAATGATGAGTTATTGTGTGTAGGCCAGTGACAATAAAAAATCTCAATTTAGTACATTTTATATTCAGGCTGTAACACAAAGGGTGTGAATACTTTCTGAAGGCACTGTAACTACAATACAACATCCATAATACAGCAATATAACACTACTACAATGTACGTGTGTACAGTGCATGTGTTAGTATGTGTGTGCGTATGCATGTGTTTTTTCAAATGTGATTTTACTGCTTGCATGAGTTACTTGATGTGGAATAGAGTTCCATGTAGTCATGGCTCTATGTAGTACTGTGCGTTTCCCATAGTCTGTTCTGGATTTGGGAACTGTGAACAGACCTCTGGTGGTATGTCTTGTGGGGTATGCATGGGTGTCTAAGCTGTGTGCTTGTTTTAGACCGCTTGGTGCTTTATACATGTCAATACCTCTCACAAAAACAAGCAGTGATGCTCCTCTACTTTGAGCCAGGAGAGATATACATGTTATTGATGTTAGCTCTCCATGTACATTTAATGGAAAGCTGTGCTGCTCTGTTCTGGGCCAACTGTAATTTGCCCCTCTTTGTGGCACTTGACCATTTGACTGGGCAGTAATCCGAGGAGGCAGTTGTGACAAAACTAGGGGCTGTAGGACTTGTTTTAATTGATAATGATGTCAAGAAAGCAGAGCAGTGCTTTATTATGGACAGACCTCTCCCCATCTTAGCTACTGTTGCATCAATATGTTTTGACCATGACAATTTACAATCCAGGATTATACTAAGCAGTTTAGTCTCCTCAACTTGCTTAATATCCACATTATTCATTACAATATTTTGCCGAGGTTTAGGGTTTAGTGAATGATTTGTCCCACATACAATGCTTTTATAGTTTTTAAATATTTAAGAATAGCTTATTTCTTGCCACCCATTCTTAAACTGACTGCAGCTCTTTGGGTAGTGTTGCAGTGATTTCACTTGCTGTGGTAGCTGACGTGTATAGTGTTGAGTCATTAGCATACATAGACTGTAGACACACAGGCTTTATTCAGTTCTAGTGGCAGGTCATTAGTAAAGATTGAAAAAAGTAAGGGGCCTAGACAGCTGCCCGGGGGAATGCCTGACCCTTCCTGGATAATGTTGGAGGCATCCATTAAAGAACACTCTCTGTGTTATTTTAGACAGTTAACTCTCAATCCACAATATAGCAGGGGATGTAAAGCCATAACACATGTTTTTCCAGCAGCAAATTATGAGCAGTAGTGTCAAAATCTGCACTGAAGTCTAACAAAACAGCTCCCACAATCTTATCAATTTCTTTCAGCCAATCATAAGTCTGTGTCATAAATGTTGAGTTCCCTTCCTTATAAGCGTGCTTAAAGTCTATTGTTAATTTGTTAACTGTGAAATAGCATTATATCTGGTCAAATACCATTTTTCCAAAAGTTTATTAAGGATGTGTAACAGGCTGATTGGTCGGCTGTTTGAGCCAGTAAAAGGTGCTTTGCTACTCTTGGGTAGCGGAATGACTTTTGCTTCCCTCCAGGCCTGAGAGCGCACACTTTCTTGTAAACTTAGATTGAAGAGATGACAAATAGGAGTGGCAATATAATCCGCTATCCTTCTCAGTAATTTTCAATCCAAGTTCAGACCCAGGTGGCTTGCCATTGTTGCTCAACAACAATTTGTTCACCTCTTCCACACTCACTTCACGGAATTCAAAATTACAATCCTTGTCTTTCATAATTTGGTCAGTTATGCATGGATGTGTAGGTTCAGAATTTGTTGTTGGCATGTCATGCCTAAATGACCTAATCTTGCCAATCAAAACATCTTGAAAGTAATTGGCAATATAAGTGGGTTCTGTGATGAATGAGCCTTCTGATTCAAGTGAAGGATTTTTTCCCCAAAATTTAAGGTGCTCCAAAGCTTTTTACTATTATATCACTTCTTTGTTTCATAGCAGTTTATTTTTGTTAAGTTTAGTTACATGGTCTCAATTTACAATATAATATCTCTGCCAATCGGCTGTGACTCAGACTTATTTGCCATTTCTTTTGACTCATCCCAACCATAACATTTTTCAATTCCTCATCAATCCACGGGGATATTTTTAGTTTTTAGTAATTTTCTTAATGGGTGCATGTTTATTACATTTATACACTACAGTATATTAGGCCCAGCTTTAGTAACCATATCTAGGAAAACCAAAGTTCCAATATTATGATCACTACAGCCGATGGTTGTGGATACTGCTTTAGAGCAGATTTCTGCAACATTAATACAAATGTAAATAACACATGTTCCTAAATACCCTGCTAGGTTGACTGAACCTGAACCAGGTTGCAGGCACTGGTTTGTTTAAGCTTTTTCTTGAGTAGACAGCTTGATGACATGACGTCACAATACGAAGACAAATACATTGAAACAACGTTGATTCAACACATTTGTGCCCAGTGGGAATAGCAGAGCCATCTTGTAACACTAACACTCAGGGAAAGCAAACCAATGACAGGCGAGAGAAATCCTTCAATTTTCCAAACTTTTGTCTCCAGAAGAAAAAGCCAGAGTTACACTTCTACTTTGTCTGACAAATTATTTCCTCTGTCTATGCAATACAACAGAAATCCAATCAACAGCTAAAGGAACTCCATCTACATGCGTTTTTCCACAGTTCATGCATATATTATGACGAAATTGTGACTTGTTTTGCATCGTCTGACTGGTCAACAATAGGGGTGGGAACAAGAGACGGGATTCTTCAATTAAGTGTTTTGCTGTCATTCAACAAGAGAGCACAGCAGCTGCTAGGCCCGATTGTCTGCAGTGCACTATTAGTTTTCATGCAAATGTTTTCACTTGAGAAGTACTGCATCAAACAGCCTAGCTGTTTAAAATTAGATTAATTCGGACCATTGTGAGGAAGCGTTATGGCTATATTGCTACGGTGGCTCAAGAGGGACAAACGGTAATACTGCCGCTTTTCTCTCATTTTTGAAGCGATGGTCTTTAGGAAGGATGTGCGCACAGACGTTCACGTCGCCTAGCCGAGTTCTGCTAGGAGTAAACCGAACCTGAGGACACCTTAAGAAACCTACAATGCTGAAGATGGTATACTAATGCAGGGGTTCAGAAACTTTTTCCAATCGGGGCCCCCCTTCCAGCATGGGCGAAAATCGCGCACCCCCCCGCGCCACATCTTAAACAACCTTACTTCCTCCAGTATGGCAAATTAAATTACAATTCTTACAAACCAAATCCAAGATTCTGGAGTGTAGAGCCAAATGTACAACTTTAAGCTTCATTGTCCATATAAATTGTGGGGAGAGCAGTTATTTATAAAATGAGAGGTGATAGGCGAGCTTATCACAATTTTTTTGCTTACAGTTAACTTGTCCTACGGATCTGTAAAATACAGTCACATTGAAATGGGCCGTGCAGATTAAGACAAAGGACACTAATGTATTGCAAACAATCGTTTAATAGTAAAGGAAAAGTGTGCCTTTCTGTGTATTGGGGGGTGGGGTGCTTCTATTGGAATGGATGGGGAGAGCCGTGTATACAAGAGGCGCTTGGATTGGAATGGATGTGGAGGGCAGATAGATGTCTTTGGTCCATACTGGGTGGTAGTGGTAGGGAAGGGGGGGGGGGGGGTAGTGAATGAATTTGAGGGAGACAAGAGAAGGCACTTAAGTTTACAGTTGTCATAGGTAAACCATATGCTCAATATGTATATAACATACAAAATGCACCATGTGAGCACAACTAAATTATAGCTACATATATACAGTAAAGATTCAGGAAAGAAAAAATGTAAAAGAAACAATGTTACTCAACCTAGAATAGATTATCCCATTGTAAAACAATCATTTTTTTTAATAAGCAGAGTAAGAAAAAAAAGGCAGCAACTCGAACAAGACAACATGATCTCTTTGGCGATAACCTATCCAGAAAGTTTGGAATGCTGTGAATGTGACTTAACATACATTTGGTAAAAGAGCGATTGAGACCGGCATCATTCATTCCCTATGCAGAATCAGTTCAGCTATTCAAATCAAACCTCAACATGCACAGCACCAAAAGGTAACAACTAGCAGTGTTGTTGAGATCAAATGCTTTGTACTGTAATGCATGCATCTCCACTACTGTGCATTATGATTACTGAGACTATATTTACAGTGCAGATCTGAGATGAGGAAAGATTTGCTGAAGGCTGGAAGATCTTGGTGTTGGCTACCAAGCCTTACCTGCTCAAGCACAGTTGCTGATACATGCCAAGTGATCTTCCCTACTGTATACTCTGCACTTCCACAGAATACTTTGTAAACCACTGAACAAACCAGAACCACAATCTTTACATTGATGTGCAATATAACAAAACCCCAAATTAAGTTATTTTTCTCATGACCAAACTACACTCCTATAAGAAGACTTAAGTACCTGGTGGGGAAGGGGGGGGCAGTTAGTCTAAGTTTCTCTCAATTATTCTACTCATCAGTATGACCCTTTGGTACACAGAGGAAACAGCTAGTTTGTATGATCTTATACACATGCCTTGCAGCTTGACATGAGACGACTCTGCTTTCGCTAAATGGTAAGCCATACCAAGCCCCATTTCAAAAGAGCATTCAGACCTCTGTAAAGCAAAGTCCCAAAAGCAACATTATGCTACCAAGCAGTGTACAAGGGGCAACAATGAGGTATTTCTCCAAATTTTTGTTCAGTTATTGTAGACATTAAAGAATATTAAATCCTGGCATTACCATTTCAATTTGTCCCAACTCAGCAGCCATAAAACATGTTCAAAATAAGACCGAAACAGCAGACAAATTTCATCTGATTTTTTTCTTCTCTAGGATATAATTAAGAGGAAAGTGAACATATCAAAAAAGGACAACATTCCTACAGCTCACTTTTCAGTAATGTAAAAGATCAGAAGAGTGTGCGCTTAAGTGTTCGTGATGCGAGCATCTTTGCATTTCTAGAAAGGCAAAGGAAGTTGCAATGTGATACGAGCATGTCAAATGTATGCTGTCTATGGTCCTGTCTGACACACACTAAACATAAGGAAAGAATGAGAAGACCAAATAACAGCAGAATAGATGTACTAACAAAAGGAAGTCCTAATTCAGACCATACGTGAAGGGGAGTGTAGGTTCCTTTCTCATACCTGAGATTTGAGAAGTGGAGTCCCACATAATAAATGATGTATGTAAGAAAAAAAAGAAAAAAAAAGGAGCCCTCTCCTTGGATTATACAATAACAATGGGGAGGACAGAAAAACTATCCACTAAAAAAATTCTAAATTTTCATGTGAGGGAGGGAATAAACTGCTATCAGGCAACAACCGACGTGATTACCGCTCTGGTTCACCTGCTAGTTCTGATTAACAACATATTCATCATACATTTCAATGAGTACATATTATTTACAGGAGCAACCAGCATATATGGGAAGCTCTAAAATAATAAGATACAATTATGTAGTGTTGATTCTATGCCATTGATGACAATCTCCCATACATACTTGTGAAACCATTGTACGGGTGTCATGTATCGTCTAAAATAAGGAACTGAAATGGTTTGATAGGTTGCAAGTTTTTTGCAGTCTAAAGCAAAATAAAATTAGATGCTCGAGAACAAAAACAGATCAAATAAAAATGCTACAAAATGCATATAAACGCATCACCAGATAACACTGGCCTCAAATAGCAAATATTAAATCACAGACTCACATAAGGGGACCTGGGTAGCTGCTATATCAACAGGCATGAGAAAATAGGTAATAGCTAATTCTAAAGTATGGAGAAAGTGGCAGAACATGGGTAGCTAATTTTCAAGTTAGGAGGATGAATGGTTGCCTATGGGTGGCACTACAGCTCAATTGACAAAAATATGTAAACTTGTATTCTATTCTTCATTGAGAGGAGTTAGTGGGGTGGAAAGGGCAGGGTATTGAGGGTGGAATGCCAGGGTTTAGTAGGGGGTTTGACAAATGGGCCAGGTAATTCCAGTGTCAGGGGCAGTGTGTCCGCGGAGGCCTTTGGGGCAGACCGTTATGAGAAGGGTGGTCTTGACGGTAAGAAGAGGATGGAGCGGAGTTGGAAGGGGCTCTTGTGGAGTTGGAGGATTGTGTGGCAGTAGGATGGCTGGGGCCATCGCCTTGGCCCTGGTAGCCCTGGGAACGGTAGCCTCCACGATTGGTGTTCCTGTCACGATAGGAGCTGCCATTATACCGCTGCCCACCGGAGTGGTACCCTGGACCCGCTGTGTAACGCCTGTTGCCTAGGAAAGTCTGAAAGTTCAAGTTTAAAATCAAAGTTAAATCAAATAAAACAATCATATGTTGATAATTATTACTCCTAAGGAGACAACATTAATGAGAACTTAGTTGCATGTTTATGGTTGCTTTGTGAGCTAACCGTTTTGTTTGGCTGGGTAGGGCGTCCTTCGTAGCTGGAGGGAGGTGGGGTTTCTACGGACCCTGGGCCTGTGATGGAGGAGGTGGTGGAGCTACAGCGGGAGCGGCTGGAGTAACCCGTCTGAGGGTGGTACACTGAAAGGGGAGGGTGACACAAGGGCAGGCGTTACCATAGAGATACAAACTCAGAAAAATAAACATCCCTTTTTCAGGACCCTGTCTTTCAAAGATGGGGCGGCAGGGTAGCCTAGTGGTTAGAGAGTTGGACTAGTAACAGGAAGGTTGCAAGTTCAAACCCCCGAGCTGACAAGGCAGTTAACCCACTGTTCCTAGGCCTTCATTGAAAATAAGAATTTGTTCTTAACTGACTTGCCTAGTTAAATAAAGGTAAAACAGAATAAGATAACTTGTAAAAATCCAAATAACTTCACAGATCTTCATTGGAAAGGGTTTAAACACTGTTTCCCATGCTTGTTCAATGAACCATAAACAATTAATGAACATGCACCTGTGGAACGGTCGTTAAAACACAAACAGCTTACAGACATTAGGCAATAAAGGTCACAGTTATGAAAACTTAGGACACTAAAGGGGCCTTTCTACAGACTCTGAAAAACACCAAAAGAAAGATGTCCCTGCGCATCTGTGTGAACGTGCCTTAGGCATGCTGCAAGGAGGCATGAGGACTGCAGATGTGGCCAGGGCAATAAATTGCAATGTCCATACTGTGAGACACCTAAGACAGCGCTACAGGGAGACAGGACGGACAGCTGATCGTCCTCGCAGTGGCAGACAACGTGTAACAACACCTGCACAGGATTGGTACATCCGAGCGTCACACCTGCGGTACAGGATGGCAAGAACAACTGCCCAAGATACACCAGGAACGCACAATCCCTCCATCAGTGTTCAGACTGTCCACAATAGGCTGAGAGAGGCTGGAATGAGTGCCTGTTATAAGGCAGGTCCTCACCAGACATCACCGGCAACAATGTCACCTACGGGCAAACCCACCGTTGCTGGACCAGACAGGACTGGCAAAAAGCGAGCACTGACGAGTCGCGGATTTGTCTCACCAGAGATGATGGTCGGATTCGCATTTATCGTCGAATGTGCACTCTGGAGCGGGATCGATTTGGTTGAGGGTCCGTCATGGTCTAGGCTTGTTGTCATTGCAGGCAATCTCAAGGCTATGCGTTACAGGGAAGACATCCTCCTCCCTCATGTGGTACCCTTCCTGCAGGCTCATCCCGACATGACAACGCCACCAGCCATACTACTCATTCTGTGTGTGATTTCCTGCAAGACAGGAATGTCAGTGTTCTGCCATGGCCAGTGAAGAGCACGGATTGCAATCCCATTGAGCACGTGAGCACGTCTGGGACCTGTTGGATCGGAGGGTGAGGGCTAGGGCCATTCCCCGCAGAAATGTCCGGGAACTTGCAGGTGCCTTGGTGGAAGAGTGGGGTAACATCTCACAGCAAGAACTGGCAAATCTGGTGCAGTCCATGAGGAGATGCAATGCAGTACTTAATGCAGCTGGTGGCCACAACAGAAACTGTTACTTTTGATTTTGACCCCCTTTGTTCAGGGACACATTGTTCCATTTCTGTTAGTCACATGTCTGTGGAACTTGTTCGGTTTATGTCTCAGTTGTTGAATCTTGTTTTGTTCATACACATTTTTACACATGTTAAGTTTGCTGAAAATTAAAATAAAACATATTTTTTTGCTGAGTTTATTATACAAATACTGTATGTGTTCTATTTAATTCTGTGGGTGTTACTATCAAGGATATGGATATACTGCCCTCCAAATAGCAATGCAATACTGTACTACCACAATGAGTTTCTGTGAGAGGAAAGACATCAACTAGAGAAAAACAAAGGACTGTACCTGATCCAAATCCTGTGATGCTTGTCTTCAGTGGTTCTAGCTCGAAAGTGAACTTCACAGCTTTCCCCAGGTCTTCATCAAATTTACGCTCACTTACAAAGTGCTGCAAAAAAATGAGAAAACATATACCAGGGGTTACGGACTTGTCTTAGGTCAGATCATGGCTCAATTCCCATACAACACCGTTTCTGAGCCGGTTGCACAATTGTCTTGACTATATAGTGTGTGTTATTATGGTAGTCAACTTACCTTTATGTCAGCACGCAGCTCACTCAGCTGGTCCTCAGACATGGATGCCGATTGGTCAGTCAGCCTGCGGAGCTCCTCTGCTCTCTTTTGACGGCCATCCAAAATGGCCACTGAAACAGATACATTATTAGTTGACCACTTCACCCCATATTCAGAGGCCTTCAGTTGTACAGAGAGAAATCCACACACAGGCAATACCATACTGAAACTTGGGACTAGGCATGTCCTCAATATTATAAGGTAAAGGGTAGGCCTATTAGTTGACTAGTTTCTACAAAATAGATCAGATACAACCCTGCATCCATAAATACCCCCACAAGCTTTTCCTGGTGCTGACCATTATCAGGACAGAGGGGGGGGAATAAACACATGCAAAACATGACCAGAGGAAGGGCACTTTGTCATTTGAATCTCCTTGGCAATTGATACACAGAAAATACTTTTTTCATGAGGCGGGGGGGAGAAGGGAAGAAAGCAAGTCTCATCCATTAACAGTAACACATCTAAACGAGCGGAGATTAGGGCTGAAACTGGTACATTTCAAGGAATGTTGGGTTTTTGTAATGTCAAAGAACTGCTCTAGTGTTCCCTCTTCTTCCCTCAATTCCCCACACACCTCGACACAAAGACAGCATTTAGTCTGCCATGACACCTGACACTATTCACTTTTTCCAGGCTCAGAACACACAACACTGTGCATTGGGAAGGAAAGAATGAGGGCAGAATGGCCCACTTGTGGAAATATGCAGTCTTGCTCTGTCATGTTTCACTACATAGAATATTCTAGTATGTCTAACGTCTAAAATAACCCTGAGGAAATACATAAGACAGTTAGTGTATTTGGAATACCTTAACTGTAGAGCTGATCCCATTTAGTATTTTGTTTGGTCGATAGGTTGCTGGTGGACAGATTTCTTTAGTCAAGCAGTCACAACTTAGTTTTTTATGGTTCACAAGACACCTGTCTGATTAGAGCATATTTCAGTGGACTAATCCATTGCGGAGGCCACAGGGATGGCACAGTCCATCTCCAAGACGTGTTACTGAAATTGTATATGTTTAAAGTACATTTAAAAAAAAAGTGCAACATTAACAAATCAAATTTTAGAACAAACGTGCTTTCTCCCGCTTTGGATACGGTCGCTGACCGCGGTTCTGAAACAATCTTCAGTGCATCGTAGAATTGGTGCATTTCCCTATGTTGCTATGTGCATAATAGCAAAGTTAACCAACATATTGGGATTGAGAACAATGTGCAGAGGCAGCAGCAGAGATGAGTAAACAGCCAATGCCTTAGCCTAATTGTCTAAGAAAATTGAGAGGAGAAACCTCAATTTAATTAGGTCTATAATCAATAGACTAACTGTTAAAATGTACCTGGCTTTATAAATGATCCATATACATCTACAGAAATAAGACAGATCCTGCTTCTGTTGCCTGTTTGAGTGTTTAATAGCCTACTGATTCCGTGAGCACCATGCCTCCTGTAACAGCAAAACGTCAGATAAAGCAATTTCAAAGATTTGGCTGTAATAAAGGTTTTACACAAATGTTTTCGTTGTAAGTAATAACAGTTTTTTCGCATTTAATTTGTGTCGTTTACACTGTTCCAAACAGGCAGAAAAAGTATATTGTAATCTAACAGCATCGGTTTGTCAGATATGCACGCTCCTATATCCTCTTAATCTTTGTTATTACAATTATGATCATCATAATAAGTAATGTCGTTATCATTAGTAAGCTTAGTATAGTATCCTTGTATAACCACCATCGAGTTGTAGGCCCAAGAGCGCATCCTGTTAAGTCTTAATACCTTAACTTACTTAGGCCTACATTTCAATTTATAGGCTACTGTATCAATCAATCCTTCATTCGTTCATGCCATGAAAAAGCATGAGACATTTATGCTTTGAAATGCAATCAAGCATTTTAGTTTTAAAATGAAATAACACAAGGGAGCTTTGAATAATTAGCCTAAACCGCAATTCAAGGCATGCAACCGTTTAGTCTACTGTAATAAAGGCTTTACATACATCTTATGTTTGTTGTTAGAACACACTGTTACACTTATTTAGTGTTGTTTACACTGTTCCAAAGGGTCAGGAAAAATGTTTAATATTGTAATTTAAAAGAAACTGTTTGGCACACAATGCTCACCAACGCTTGGTCCTACACCCCCCTTTTTCTTGATCTCCCTCTTGATCCTCAGAAGTTTCCACAAAGTCAAATGTCTTCCATAGATCTGACTTCCCCTTTCCCTCCTGAGCAACCAGTAAACATTCTCCCTTTGAGTTTCAATTTCACTTTCTCCGCTTTTATTTTGCTGTCGACATTGTCGAAGTTTGTTATAACCAATTTAGCGATGTGATTATGATAGGCTATAGGTCAGGCCCCATTGGTCATACGCATGCGATGCTTACATGATGCACATAAAGAGAGCTATGGGAGAATAGGGAATGTTTTTCGTAAACAACTTAGGAATTTCGGTAACAGAACTTTCCAGTCAGAATTTGTTTTACTAAATGGCTGTAATGTGGCAGCTTCAGCACAAACAGCACAATAAACACTTGCTGTGGTGCCTTTTCGCTGCAGTAGGGAGGAGAGCGAGACAATGCCCACCACCACTCACACAGGCACTTGCTGTCATTACATTTTTAACAGTGACTGAGTCATTTGTGGGTCTTAATTATTTAATCAAACAGTGTGCTTAAAGCATCAGACAAGCTCAGTGCATATGTATTCAAACACATAGGGTGTGTGTGTCTATATATGGAAAAATAAGTTTCAACATTTAGACCAATTGATTGGTCGAAAGAGCAGGACGACTCTGGGACAAAGGCTTTCAGGGAAAAAATGTAAACATAGTAAGAATAGAAGTATAATATATATTGAAGTCCAAATGCGAATTAAAAAGGTGTTGTACTCACTGGCTTCTGCTTTGACTTTGTCCATCTCTGTCAACAGAGTAACCTCTCTGTCCATCAGGCTGAGAGAGCGGGGGAGGGGAAAATATATGAAATTACATTATTTACTAAGATAAAGGGATCGTGATTCCTTAAGATTTCTAAGATGGTCTCTGTACTTTGATTTTGGCTACACTCACCAATTCTATACTACAATAACACTGGTTAGACTACAGCAATAGACTACATGCTACACTGAAATAGATATTGGTGGTGGTTGTTGTAGAGCAGAGTTGAGAGCAATGCACTTGGAGCTTTAGCCTGCCTGGTGACATCAGGTGATAAATTAGTGGATAGGCCAATAAAAATGATTCCAAACATCTCTTCCATTAACAGCTAGTTTAAAGTACTCTCCTCCCTCCCAGACAGTCGTAGCAAAATTATTGCTTATGAAATTGCTCTTGGCTAAGAAGCTATTTTTTTCTCTTTTACCATTTTAATTGAAAACAAATCACAGTAAAGTACTTCGTTGTCACCCCAAAATGATTTGCTATTGGGTTAAGGCTGCATTGGACTTTAAAATCAAGGCTCCTAAATTGCTTAACATAAGGGAATTTGTGCTGTTATATCCCACCATAAGTTCATATTCCAAATATAAACTACAACTTTACAAACTAATGTAGTGGAGGTAATGATGGTAGATGTACCTACCAGCTCTGGAGCTCAGCAAATGTTTGCTTCATGGTCTTGATAGAGGAGTCCATCTCATCCTTGACCACCACTCTGTAGCGAGTGAGCGACACTGTGCATCTCTGCAGGTCCTTCACAGAGCGGTCAATGTTGGGCGCTGAGAGTCAAACAGGGTTAGACTAGACATCACCTATTGTCTTAGAAAAACAAAATCATTACCATTTTTGTTTTAAAGAAATGTGTCACTAACCAATCTTCTTGGCTCCAGAGGATCCCTGTTGGTTCTCGTCAGTGGTGAGCACAGAGGAAGTGGATGGCTGGGAGTTAGTTCTGGAACGGAACTTGTTGCCACGGGGAGGCTGGTGATTCCTTCCTCCTTGAGCATGGTGAGGGGTGGGGCTTGGGCCACTACAAAGAGAGTCTGCTTCCGCACCTGTTAAGAGAAACATGTTTTCTGATCTGTAGGGGTTGGTTTCAACTACATGGAGGATTATCAAAAGTCTTATATTGTCGCAACAATTCAAAGGCCGTCTGATGGATACAATAAAGCGACTGAGAACACTCCATTACAATACCTGTAATGTCCGACGTGGCAGGTTCAGAATCCAACTCGGCTGCGTCCAAGGAAGCAGAATCCAACTGCTCACTCAGAGAGTCTAGTGAGTCTCCGTCCAACACGGAGCCATTGGCATGGAACCCATTCACAGCTTCCTTACTCTCAGTCTCAGAGGGCTGCATGGTCTCGGCTGGAGCAAGCTCCTCTGCCAGATGCTCTGGCTGGGGCTTGGGCTTCTTTTTCTTCTTGGGCTGGATGTTGAATAATCAAAGTTGGATTTTAACCACTAGAATATAAACTTAAACAGCTTTTGAAGTTCATCCATAATTCATATATAGCAATGGTTGAGCAGGTTGTAGGTCCTCATGACAGATGCCACATTTTCAGCTAGAGCTTCTGACATCAAATAAAAATAGGTGAAAAAAATAATAAAACAAACATTTCCTTTGACTAGCATTTAGAGTTTAAAGTTAATTTTTGCATTCTATATGCAAGGGCAACATGAGTATGAATGAAATTTAGTGTCATGACGTTTTTAAGTACGGCCCATCCCTCACGTGATTGAGACGGCACTTTTTAAAACAAGTTCCAAAGATATTCTTCCAGTGACAGCCCATCCAGATTTTGCCACGAGCATTTTTCCATCAAAATCTGGATGGGCTGTCACTGGAAGAATATCTTTGGAACTTGTTTTAAAAAGTGCCGTCTCAATCACGTGAGGGATGGGCCGTACTTAACGTCATGACACTAAATTTCATTCATAGTCATGTTGCCCTTGCATATAGAATGCAATACCCTGCAGTATAGGACAACAAACAAGTTTACCTTCTTTTTACCAGTTACATTCCACTCCTTCAAGATTTCCACAGCACTACCTGAGAGGAAAACATCAGGTAATAAGAGGGTGACAAGTTGTACTTAATGTACGCAGTTTGAACCAGTGTATTCTTAAATTAGAAATCAAAAAGGCATTTTCCATTCATTAGTGTCTGTTCTACATCACAACAAGAATTATCACTATGGCATTTCCATACCTTCTAGGAAAGCCTGGACGGCCTTATCGACGCAGTTCTCAAAGTGCTGCAAGACCAGAACTATCTCATTGTTGCTTTTGTTGGGAACAACGGCCCTGACAGCACTGATCTGTGAAGAGAACAAATAAGAGAACGATCTGACAAATTAAGGTTTAGCATAGTGATACATATCCTAAGGCCATGGGCCTTCTGACCCAATAAAACCTACTAGCTAAAGAGGAATAGCACTTAATGTATTCAAATCAATTGGAATGTTATGCCTAGAGAGAAATAATTAAGTTTTTACCTTCTCCTTCATTCTCTCAAAAGTCCCTCCCTGGGACATAACCATTTTCAAATTTGTGTCAAACACCATACCAGAGGTATCTGTGGGAAAAAGGGAGAAAGGGTTGATTTGGAATTTCTCATTGTTTTCTGCTGGACCCAGGTCTATTTGCAAAACAATTGTAAGTACATAGGCACATCATTTGCTAAACAAAACTCTCCCCATACCTAGTCATTCAAAGTTAGGCCTATTTGTGTTGAAAGTAAACCATGGCAGAGAACACAGGGATTATCATAAATCATGTGGAACAGACAGAAGAGGTGATTTACATGAAAAACCTATTAGGACCCAGATATTTCCTTTATGGGCAAATGTGACAAGATGCTTGATGACCTCTCAAGTAAAATATGTACACATTTAACAACTGTTTCAAGTTGCTTGAGGCCTAAAGATTTTACAACACTTTTAATGGATTTATATATGCTAGGACCAAAAAGAACTGGCCCTGGAACCATGAGATTAAACTCAAGAAATATTGGCATCTGGACTGGCGTTAAGGACCCGAGATCTGCATTGAATTTGAACCGGTTATAACTGATGTAGGGTTGTAGAAACAGAATGAGTCAGCAAAGCAGGGGGTTTATGCATCAGATGGATAAGAATTACAGCCCCAAACAAAGTAAGCTCAATGAGATGAGAAACAGCTGGGTTGCTGTGACCCAAATACATGTGGCATGACCAAAGAATGCCAGAGGACAGTTTAAGAATTGAAAACTCAACAGAAAATGTTGTGCTCTGCAAGTCAAAGACAGTCCTAATGGAGAGCGTCATTTCAGAAATAGCTTAATTTTATTCCGGAGAAAAGCTGGGACCCTTCTAAAGGTATCCCATCCAAAGTGGACTGCACGGACATGAGTTCATATTGCTGTCAATCTCTCTCAGCTATCCCCAGCTATTGTGTTTGAAAGGATCCATTCTAACTCAATAAGAGGTCTGGTAGACACTTGATGAAGTTGCATGTCAAGTGCTGCTCATTCCACCAGCTATGTTTTGAGAATCAACTCTACACATTTAAAATGCATTCACACACTAGTTATTGCATTATCAATACTAGTTAATCTGCTTTAAAAAAATATGGCAGAGACGAATGGTAGCACACATACCCTTCTGGCTGTTTTTCTTCGCCATGTTGAAACACCACTAGTCTAAAAGGTACAGTAAGTAGGTCCCAACTGATCCCAGTGTATAGCGTCCAAGTTTATAGCTCAAGTCAAAAAAACAAATCAATAAAATGCACTTTTCCAGATATTCAGTTTGAACTTGTTTCCCATGTGAAGACTTCAGCTCTTCATTTGTAGAAATGTTCCCCCTTGATTTTTCCCTCTCAGACAGGAAGCCAACAAAGGCTCACAAATCTGGCAGTAGGAGGGGTTGGAGTAGGCAGGGTCAGATCAGGCCTCCACCACTTAGGCTTGGATTCAACTTTTCTTCTCCGTTCTCCACAAAGTTGATCCAACTCTGAAAAAAGGAGACAGGGAAATAAGGTTACTGTCTAGGGTGGATGTAATAAGCACACAGGATTAAAAACAGTTTCAGTTTTCAGAGTTTCATGAGACGATCCAATGGAACAAACTAGTAGTTCATAATGAATGTTGACCCATCAAATGCACAAAAAGGAAAATCATAACATTTAGCATATTCAGACAGAAGAAGTATAACACATAAGATTTTATACTTAAAAATGCCCCCCCCCCCCCCCAAAAAAAAAAAGTATGTCTGAAAGTTAATGACACAATTCTATGCACAAGGACTACCATGTTTACTGGAAGAAGTGTGCAGATGCTAAATTGGGTTACAGAATTATGGTCAAATCTCCCTCATTTATGCAACCAAAAACATACATATGACAGGACACCTTGAGTTTAAAAATATAGATATTTTACTTGTTGAACTACAGTAGGTGAAGTGAATTTACATCATGGGTTCCTGATCTGCACTATACAGAAATGTATAGGCTTATTATGGAACTGAATGTCACCCTATTCAAGGTGAAGCATCCTGAACAGGTACAAAGGCAGAAATATGCAGTAGCTCTCTTTAGTATATCTGGGTATTCTACACACTGGCTATTATTGTAATGAGCTCTGCCCCCAAACAAGACCAAAAACAGAACAAATATGTACCAATCATAGATGTCTATGCTTCACAAGTTTGGACATCACAGAGTACTGTACAGTAGAGTTCAGTAGATATGTTCAGTATAGTACAATACTGGGGCTGGGAATTGCCATTGACTTCACAATACTTTGGTGCCGATACAATATGTATTGAGATTCGAGATGTATTGAGAGGGACAACAGAAGCCATGAGAAAAGTTTTGATAAGTCATGGAAATAAGTGATACAAACAATATTGGGCTCCAACTCAAATAAGGAAAAATACTGGAGTTTTTGTGGAGCATCTGCAGGTATTGAAAATTAGTGCAAAAATAAAATAGCCATATTGTCAAAATTATATATCAAAAAGAATATTCCGATATGTAACTGTATTGACCCCGCCAATCATTACATTATGCTGTACTATAGTGTGCCCTACTGTACAGGATTTTCCAAAGTTGTGAAATGTCTGATTTAGATTTGGTCTGGCCAGGGCAGACTGACCAACGTTCATGGACATCTGGTGTTGGTCTGTGCTCAGTGGATGAGGATGCTCGTTTCAGTAAATGGAAAGAGGGTATGCGGTATGTGACAGTAGGTGTAAGTAAGAGCCGGCAGAGGTGGCATTAACTGGAGCCCGAGCGGCAGAGCGAGAGGTTCTCCAAACTGTTCACAGTATTACTTTGACCAAAAATACATACATGAACAGTATACCAGTGGAAAGGAGGGCAGAAGCAGGTGACCCAACTGTTGTCTGTGACTACTATGATTTCCCATTGGGTTTTAATTGCTTAATAATTCATAAACAAAATTTATCAGTAAAAACACTAACTAATTGGTAGGTCTACCTCCCTCACGAGGGAAATTAAAAAATATTTGAAAGATGTGGGTTTTTGGTAACATAATTACAGACCAGGCAATCTTTGCACACTCTTGGCATTCTCTCAACCAGCTTCACCTGGAATGCATTTCCAGCAGTCTTGAAGGAGTTCCCACATATGTTGAGCACATTTTGTCTGCTTTTCCTTCACTCCGCAGTCTGACTCATCCCAAACCATCTCAATTTGGTTGAGATAGGGGATTGTGGAGGCCAGATCATCTAATGCAGCACTCCACTTTCTTTTTTGGTCAAATTGCCCTTACACAGCCTGGAGGTGTGTTGGGTAATTGTCCTGTTGAAAAACAAATTATATTCCCACTAAGCCCAAACAATATGGGATGGCGTATCGCTGCAGAATGCTGTGGTAGCCATGCTGGTTAAGTGGGCCTTGAAATCAAAAATAAATCACTGACAGTGTCACCAGCGAAGCACCCCCACACCATAACACCTCCATGCTTTATGGTGGGAAATACACATGCACATGTCTTCCGTTCACCCACATGGCAGTTGGAACCAAAAATCTCACATTTGGACTTCAGAAAAAAAGGACACATTTTCACTGGTCTAATGTCCATTGCTTGTGTTTCTTAGCTCAAACAAGTCTCTTCTTATTGGTGTCCTTTAGTACTGGTTTCTTTGCAGCAATTTGACCATGAAGGCCTGATTCACGCAGTCTCCTCTGAACAATTGATGTTGAGCTGTATCTGTCACTTGAACTCTGAAGCATTTATTTGGGCTGCAATTTCTGAGGCTGGTAAGTAATGAACTCATCTTCTGCAGCAGAGGTAACTCTGGGTCTTCAGCCCTGTGGCTGTCCTCGTGAGAGCCAGTTTCATCATATCGCTTGATGGACTTTTTTGGTTACTACATGATTCCATGTGTTATTTCATAGTTTTGATGTCATCATTATTATTCTACAATGTAGAATATAGTACAAATAAAGAAAAACCGTGGAATGAGTAGGTGTTCTAAAACTCTTGACTGGTAGGGTATATGCCTTAATTTCTCAAATAGACTCTTGGCTTTCATCTGATATGCTCCTATACATGTCACGTTAGTACTCATGGATCTGTATAGATGGAAATGCCCTGACGTCAAGCCTATAACTAGGCGATTCTAGGGAAAACTTATAGAAATTAATACTACTATGAATGTACATTGTCCGGATAAAAAATATATATATAGTAAAGCAAAAAATAGTCCACCAAAAAAAAAAGATATATATATCCTTTGTGCATAAGTCATTAAACATTATAAAAAATAAATCAATAAATTATTGTCTGGCACAACATCCTATACAATCTGCATTCAATATTGTAATTGGCAGCAGCATATTTTCGGTTTGGTTCAAATGCATGGAGAAGAAACCATTGAATCATGATTTAGTTGAGACCTAATTCCTTTGGGTGAATTAAACCTGACCTAGACAGCCATGACAAACCAGGAGTGGCTTCGGGACAAGCCTCTGAATGTCCTTGAGCGGCCCTGCCAGAGCCCGGACTTGAACCCGATCTAACATCTCTGAAGAAACCTGAAAATAGCTGTGCAGCGACACTCCCCATCCAACCTGACAGAGCTTGAGGATCTGCAGAGAGGAATGGCAGAAACTCCCCAAATACAGGTGTGCCAAGCTTGTAGCGTCATATCCAAGAAGGCTCGAGGCTGTAATCACTGCCAATGGTGCTTCAAAGTACTGAGTAAAGATCTGAATACTTATGTACATGTGATAGCCAATTTTTTCTAAAAACCTGTTTTTGCTTTGTCATTATGGGGTAGTGTGTGTAGATGAAATTTAAAAAACAATTTAATCATTTTAGAATACGGCTGTAACGTAACAAAATGTGGAGAAAGTGAAGGGGTTTGAATACTGACGCCAGCGTGTGCACAACAATGTTTCAAGTCAGTCAAGACATTGATGCATTGTGTTGATCAAGAGGGATGGTGCTTGAATACATTCTGCCCCTGAACAAGGCAGTGTTCCTTTAATCTACACACAGGGAGCCTAGTGGTTAGAGTGTTGGACTTGCAACCGGAAGGTTGAAAGTAGAGGTCGACTGATTATGATTTTTCAACGCCGATACCGATTATTGGAGGACCAAAAAAGCAGATACCGATTAAATAGGCCGATTTTTATTTATTTGTAATAATGCCAATTACAACAATACTGAATGAACACTTATTTTAACTTCATATAATACATCAATAAAATAAATTTAGCCTCAAATAAATAATGAAGCATGTTCAATTTGGTTTAAATAATGCAAAAACAAAGTGTTGGAGAAGAAAGTAAAAGTGCAATATATGCCATGTAAAATAAGCTAACGTTTGAGTTTCTTGCTCAGAACATGAGAACATATGAAAGCTGGTGGTTCCTTTTAACATGAGTCTTCAATATTCCCAGGTAAGAAGAAGTTTTAGGTTGTAGTCATTATAGGAATTATAGGACTATTTCCCTCTATATCATTTGTATTTCATTAACCTTTGACTATTGGATGTTCTTATAGGCACTTTAGTATTGCCAGTGTAACAGTATAGCTTCTGTCCCTCTCCTCGCTCCTCCCTGGGCTCGAACCAGGAACACAACAATAGCCACCCTCGAAGCAGCATTACCCATGCAGAGCAAGGGAAACAACCACTCCAAGGCGTGAAGTTTAAAACGCTATTAGCGCGTGCTAACTAGCTAGCCATTACACTTCGGTTACACCAGCCTCATCTCGGGAGTTGATAGGCTTGAATTCATAAACAGCACAATGCTTGACGCACAAAGAAGCGCTCCTGGCAAAACACACTAAAGTGCTGTTTGAATGAATGTTTACGCGCCTGCTTCTGCCTACCACCGCTCAGTCAGATACTTAGATACTTTTATGGTCAGTCAGATTATATGCAATGCAGAACATGCTAGATAATATCATCAACCATGTGTAGTTAACTAGTGATTATGATTAATTTATTGTTTTTTATAAGATAAGTTTAATGCAAGCTAGCAACTTACCTTGGCTTACTGCATTCGCGTAACAGGCAGTCGAGTTGTGGAGTGCACAAGGACTAGTTAACTGTAAGGTTGCAAGATTGGGTCCCCCGAGCTGACAAGGTGAAAATCTGTCGTTCTGCCTCTGAACAAGGCAGTTAACCCACCATTCCTAGGGCACCATTGAAAATAAGAATGTGTTCTTAACTGACTTGCCTAGTTAAATAAAGACCGCACTGCTGTTACACCTTTAAATAAAAGGTGTAAAAAAATAAATACAAATAAATCGGCAAAATCGGTGTCCAAAAATACAGATTTCCGATTGTTATTAAAACTTGAAATCGGCCCCAATTAATCGGCCATTCCGATTAATCGGTCGACCTTTAGTTGCAAGATCGAATCCCCGAGCTGACAAGACAAAAATCTGTTGTTCTGCCCCTGAACAAGGCAGTGTTCCTAGGCCATCATTGAAAATAAGAATATACTTGCCTAGTTAAATAAAGGTTAAATTTAATCAAATTTGAACTGTTTTACTGTTTAAGTAAGCATTTCACTGTTAGTCTATACCTGTATACGAAGCATGAGACATAAAATTGTATTTGATCCTTGAGAACCTTGAACACCACCCTCAGTAAACTGTAGTCATTTATAGGCCAGCTGTTTCCCACTTAGGTTTCTCTTTCTGACCCAGCAATCATGGAAAGGGAAACTTACTGTGCAAACCCACACCCTTTTCATTATCCCTTTACGTCACACTTACTGCATGGCATGCCACCACACCTTTGAACACATCAAACATATGCACTGTCAACAAGTGACGCCAGCATGTGCACAACAATGTTTCAAGTCAGTCAAGACATTGATGCATTGTGTTTATCAAGAGGGATGGTGCTTGATTCCCCAAGTAGGTTACACATAATGTGTTGACTTAGGCAAAACACTGAAGAGGATCATGCAATATAAAATATATAAATTGACCTACATTCTAAAAACTGAATTTGAGATTAGCAAATTGGAGGAACCTGAAATAAGTGGTCCGTTTGAAGCGTGAAGCGAATTGACACGGGTCATCATAACTCAAGATGTTGGTAACCCACTGTCTTGTGAGGTGAACAGCACTGATAGTTCAGTCAGTCATTATCTTACAGACAATGCATCCTGCAGGGCCTAGATTCAGAAAACTCACAGATAACCTCAGATAAAAAGTGTAGCCGTGTTGATCAAAGTTGTTAGGACTTCAGAAACAGATTATACCACCTGAAAGACTCACCAGGCTGTGTGTTCCATAATGGATAACTACATTGGAAAATTATTTTGCTTAGAATCTGGACCACTTTGTAGTTTGTGTAATCAAAGGACATGACACACTGATCCAACCAACCAAACTACTTTGCAGTGCTGCCAACTCACGCATTAGGCATGAGACACACGCATTTAACCCTCTTCACAAGCCACACCTTTCATTTGTCACGCATTGAAAAAATTACAGCTTTTATTTTCTAATTAATCCTGTGTGTGTGTGTGTGTGTGTGTGTGTGTGTGTGTGTGTGTGTGTGTGTGTATGTGTGTATATATATATAAAGTGTTATTTAACTTCTTTTCAACTATGCCTTCAAATAGTCTTGAAATTGGAGCATAATCGCCTGCAATTCTACATCACGAGCATTGCAACATTATCAGTTTCCCACTTGTAATTCCAATATGGAGGCTCGTATGTGGAGGAACTTTCGATAACTCTTATCGCATGTGAACGCGGCATATTGACCCGTAGCACTCAAGTCTGCAGCCATGAAATGCCTCGAAAGGCTGGTCACGGCTCACATCCACACCATTATCCCAGAAACCCTAGACCCACTCCAATTTGCATACCACCCCAACAGATCCACAGATGACGCAATCACTATTGCACTCCACACTGCCCTTTCACACCTGGACAAAAGGAACACCTATGTGAGAATGCTATTCATTGACTACAGCTCAGCATTCAACCCAATAGTGCCCTCAAAGCTCATCACTAAGCTAAGGACTCTGGGACTAAACACCTCCCTCTGCAACTGGATCCTGGGCTTCCTGACAGGCGCCAACAGGTGGTAAGGGTAGGTAACAACACAACCGCCATACTGATCCTCAACACGGGCTCCCCTCATGGGTGCGTGCTTAGTCCCCTCCTGTACTCCCTGCTCACTCATGACTGCACAGCTAGGCACAACTCACACACCATCATTAAGTTTGCTGATGACACAACAGCCTGATCACCGACAACAATGAGACAGCCTATAGGGAGGAGGTCAGAAACCTGACCGTGTGGTCCAAGGACAACAAACTCTCCCTCAACATGATCAAGACAAAGGAGGCGATTGTGGACTACAGGAAAAGGAGGACTGAGCACGCCCCCATTCTCATCGACGGGGCTATAGTGGAGCAGGTTGAGAGCTTCAAGTTCCTTGGCGTCCACATCACCAACAAACTAACATGGTCCAAGCACACCAAGACAGTCGTCAAGAGGGCAAAACAAAGCCTATTCCGCCTCAGGAGACTGAAAAGATTTGTCATAGGTCCTCAGATTCTCAAAAGGTTTTACAGATGCACCAACAAGAGCATCCTGATGTGTTGCATCACTGCCTGGTATGGCAAATGCTTGGCCTCCGACCACAAGGCACTACAGAAGGTTGGCCCCAGTACATCACCGGGGCCAAACTTCCTGCCATCCAGGACCTCTATACCAGGCGGTGTCAGAGGAAGGCCCTAAAAAATGTCAAAGACTCCAGCCACCCTAGTCATAGAAGGTTCTCTGCTACCGCACAGCAAGCAGTACCGGAGAGCCAAGCCTAGGTCTAAGAGGCTTCTATAAACAGCTTCTACCGCAAGCTGTTATTTATAGTTGCTCTAACTATTTGTTCGTCTTAGCTCTTACATTTTTTTATGCATTTTCTTAAAACTGTTGTATTCGGCGCATGTGACAATTTGATTTGATCATATATCAAATCAAATTGTCACATGCGCCGAATACAACAATTGAATTTGCCCAGATCCATAGGCTACATTAAATCAACTCGTTTGGTCATTGGCAATGTTCATTAGTCTTTAACAACAAAAAGCCAGCATCCAGAGTGAATTTAGGTAAAGTGACCTGATTTGTCCATTTGGCATTTCTTTACTTTGGCAGTTACCTGTACCTCTAAGCTGGATTTTCTACAGTCCTATTTTAAAAAGTGATAGTTCACCTAAATGAATTACATATTGGTTTCTTATGGACAAGGAGAGACTGCAATGCATCCTATGGTTAGCCACCAACCATTAATATTATATGTTATGGGGGACTTTGAGCGGTTCTGGACAGGTTCCGACTGACATCTGTCTGCTCTCCCCTTTCACTCTCTTATCGGAGCTGACTTTAAAATGTCTGGTTTCACACCCCACAATTCATGAAAAAATGTCATAAAATCAAACAATACCACTTTTTCTTGGTCACAGAAGGAAGAAATCCCTGTGCTTAAAGCTGAAGTTCTAACAAGTCTGCATATATTTGAATGGCATGGGTGCTCCGCTCAGTGGACATTGAGGAGAAAATTCTCTGTCTGCAATTATATGAAATGGTGACAATACAATATTGGCACTAGTATGATCATATTTATTTCATAGTTAGAAGAAATGTTCAATTCTATACTAAGTAGTTTATAATTTGACTGACGATCTTGGAATTTCAGGTGTTGGTGATTGGCATGCCATATGTACGAGTCATCGGGTGGGGCCGACGGGTGTGCATTCCATGCGTCATCACATTTGCAGAGTTATGTAAGATATCTGACTATTCCTAATGTGATTAGTACATTGGATAGTCATAATTTAAGCTAATAATATAACTCAATCACTGCTTGCAAAAAAATCTTAAATGCAGCATGTGGTGTGGTAGGCATAGGCTAGAGCAGATATTCCCTTTTCTTTCCTTGCACAGGAAAAATTAGGCTTTTTTTTTATCATGCAATTCTTTTACACTTGACTGGAGAGATTAACAGAATCTTATATTTTTTTTCAAAGTGTCACTGACCCAATGCTTAAACTGAATACACACGCTCACCGGGGATATGGCCAATACTCCACTAGTGCTAACAATAATGTAAGCACAATTAAGTTGAGAAATATGATATGTCTTTTAGTTTAGTCTTTTCGTTGTCTTCTTTGAAGCAATAGCAATTCCCACGATTGTATTTTGAAATATTGCTATATGCCTGGCCTCTCTTTCACTGATATTCGCAACTTAATCATCTATTTGGTAGCCTATTTGCTGCACCCGTTGCCTTCCAACAGGCTATGCAATTGGCATGGCCGATTAATTAGGACCGATTTCAAGTTTTCATAACAATCGGTAATCTGCATTTTTGGACGTCGATTACATTGCACTCCACGAGGAGACTGCGTGGCAGGCTGACCACCTGTTACGCAAGTGCAGCAAGGAGCCAAGTTAAGTTTAATGCTAGCTAGCAACTTATCTTATTAAAAAAAACAATCAATCTTGACATAATCACTAGTTAACTACACATGGATGATGATATTACTAGTTTAACTAGCTTGTCCTGAGTTGCAAATAATCAATGCGGTGCCTGTTAATTTATCATCGAACGACTGCCTACTTCGCCAAACTGGTGCAGATTTAACAAGCGCATTCGTGAAAAAAAGCACAGTCGTTGCACCAATGCACCTAACCATAAACATCAATGCCTTTGTTAAAATCAATACACCGGTATGTTTTTTTAAACCTGCATATTTAGTTAAAAGAAATGCATGTTAGCAGGAAATATTAACTAGGGAAATTGTGTAACTTCTCTTGCGTTCTGTGCAAGCAGAGACAGGGTATATGCAGCAGGTTCGGGCCACCTGGCTCGTTGCGAACTGTGTGAAGACCCTTTCTTCCTAACGAAGACAGTAATTAATTTGCCAGAATTTTACATAATTATGACATAACATGGAAGGTTGTGCAATGTAACAGCAACATTTAGACATATGGATGCCTACCATTCGATAAAATTCGGAACGGTTCCGTATTTCACTGAAAGAGTAACCTTTTTGATTTCGAAATGATAGTTTCCATATTAAATGACCCAAGGCTCGTATTTCTGTGTTATATTATAATTAAGTCTATCATTTGATAGATCAGTCAGAGGTGGTAGGCAGCAGCAGGCTCGTAAGCATTCATTCAAACAGCACTTTACTGTGATTGCGAGCAGCTCTTAGCAATGCTTGAAGCACAGCGCTGTTTATGACTTCAAGCCTATCAACTCCCGAGATTAGGCTAGCAATACTTTAGTGCCTATAAGAACATCCAATAGTCAAAGGTTAATGAAATACAAATGGTATAGAGAGAAATAGTCCTATAATAACTACAACCTAAAACTTCTTAACTGGGAATACTGAAGACTCATGTTACAAGGAACCACCAGCTTTCATATGTTCTCATGTTCTGAGGAAGGAACTTAAACGTTAGCTTTTTTTTTTACATGGCACATATTTCACTTTTACCTTCTCCACCGTGTTTTTGCATTATTTAAACCAAATTGAACAGGTTTCATTATTTATTTGAGACTAAATTGATTTATGTATTATATTAAGTTAAAATAAGTGTTCATTCAGTATTGTATCAGTAATTGTCATTACAAATATATATATATATATAAAATTAAAATTAAATTAAACGGCTGATTAATTGGTATCGGCTTTTTCATAATCAGTCGACCTCTAGTTGAGACTGGTGTTTTGCGGGTACTATTTAATGAAGCTGCCAGTTGGGGATTAGTGAGGCCTCTGTTTCTCAAACTAGACACTAATGTACTTGTCCTCTTGCTCTGTTGTGCACCGGGGCCTCCCACTCCTCTTTCTATTCTGGTTAGAGAAAGTTTGCTCAGTTTAAAGGCCAGTTTTATTGCTTCTTTAATCAGAACAGTTTTCAGCTGTGCTAACATAATGGCAAAAGGGTTTTCTAATGATCAATTAGCATTTTAAAATGATAAACTTGGATTAGGCAACACAACATGACATTGGAACACAGACGTGATGGTTGCTGATAATGGGCCTCTGTAAATATTCCATAAACAAATCTGCAGTTTCCAGCTACAATAGTCATTTACAACATTAACAATGTCTAGACTATTTCTGATCAATTCTATGTTATTTTAATAGACAGAAAATGTGCTTTTATTTCCAAAACAAGGAAACGTCTAAGTGACCCCAAACTTTTGAACGTCGTGCACACACACGTTCGCTGTTTATTTGAATTTAACTTTTGGGATTATGTGTGTATTGTTTTGTATTGCTAGGTATTTTGTATAACTGCATTGTTGGAGCTAGAAACAAGAATTTCGCTGTACCTGCGATAACAATTGCACATTTGTGTACGAGACCAATTCATTTAGGGTGTGTTCATAAACTTAATCTGGAGTGCCGAGTGTGCTCATAGTGCGCTCTGGGCGTTCGTAAATTCAGAGCAGTGCCATGTCAGATTGTCTGTTAAATCCAAGCGTTTCAGCCGTTGGAACACCTCACTCAGACCATTTTACTCACCCCAGAACAGGCAGTTTTCCTGTTATCCATATAGTTGGTGACTAATTGTGCTGCTGGCAATTACACTTTTTTTTGCCGACGTTTACTGACATATAGCCAGAGCAAATTTGTGTGTAATGACAATAAACCATTAGATTTTAATTTTAATCCCTTCTCAAACAATTGCTACATTCACCTGTGTGCTTCCACAGCATGGCAACTAACTTCGCTAGTGAACAAATCTGATATATTAGTAGTCTGTCTCTTGTGGGCAATATAACGTTACCACTCAGTAAAGATAAGGCAACATTATTTGGGTAAACTAGGCCTTTAAAATACTTCGCAACCTAATACGTTCGTCTGTGCGAGCTTCTGAAAAATACCACCAGTAGCTAACGTTAGCTCGCTACCTGCTTCTAGTTATTAATTAAAAAACACATTTCTGGCCAATTAGCTAGGTAGCGAAGTCCCAAACTAGAACTCATTTTGTGCAATGTGTTGATGACTGTATCTTAGCAACGCCAGTCCTGGCTAGCCAAACTTGCCCCATTTTATACTTAGCTTGTTGCTAGCTATATACATTGGCCTAAGTGCATTTATTTATTTAACTAACGTTAACTGGCCGGGTACCGTCATAATAATCTATGGAATGTAGCAAACTAGTGCTAGAGACCACCCAACGCGTTAGCAAGCTAACCTAGCTAGTTAACGTTAACTCTTCTCGCTTTGTTAAAATAACGTGCCAAATCCACAATGAACTGTTCGCAAGGAAGGTAACTAGCAAGCTATTGGTGTTAACGTTACCTAACTAACGTTAATATTTGCACAACCCCCTGAGACTGCAGTGTAGTTTATCACTGTATTAATCGTCAACTACGCTAGTTAAATTAATAACCTTAGCTAATTAGCTGCTAGTTCAATTGACAATGCTAGCTAACGCTCTTGTCTCTCCAGTTTGTGGCACACAGCAAACTAGCTAACTGGGTCTATTTACTAACTTACTAAGATTGCTAGCCATGTAGTTAGCTAGCTATATAAAACTTGTATTTTTGAGTGATTCAGCGCTTACCTGGGTGTCTTTCTCCGCAACGTTACCAGTCGTCTATGGTCTCCAATATTTTTGCCCTCAGGCTTAGTCACTAATCTATCCACGTCGTCACTTCCGAACAGACTGAAATCGGTCATGCACGCCACGCATGCCAAAATAACCTTTGGACAACGCGAATGAGTTCATAGAGGCGTGAATTTATGTAAATTGGAATTATTAACACATACTCTTGATAATTTCAAGGGGTAGTCTTGACTGTATTATAACTTTTATGAGCCATTGATATTCTGAACAGGGACCATGGAGCGCTGTGCAAATTATAGGATTGTAAAAAAAATGACGGCAGAGGGAGAGCTAGTTATGTGGGCTCAATCCTGGCTGCAGTGGCATGTCATGTCTATTTGCACGGTGGGTTCCTAATTACCTTTGACCTGGACCACAAAAGTATAACACTAAAATACATACACAGTGTTACAGGATCTTGACATTGATGTGGTGCCTGATATTCTCCAGGCATTGTAAAGATCTGATAATCTGCACAGAGTCTATCTGGAACATACCCAAATACTGGGCACAAGTTTTCCTATATATACAGTACCATTCAAAAGTTTGGACACACCTACTCTTTAAAGGGTTCTTATTTATTTGTACTATTTTCTACATTGTAGAATAATAGTGAAGACATCAAAAATATGAAATAACACATGGAATGTAGTAATCAAAAAAGTGTTAAACAAATCAAAATATATTTTCTATTGTAGATTCTTCAAAGAAGCGACCCTTTGTCTTGACAGCTTTGCACACTCTTGGCATTCTCTGAACCAGCTTCATGAGGTAGTCACTTGGAATGCATTTCAATTAAAATGTGTGCCTTGTTAAAAGTTCATTTGTGGAATTTATTTCCTTCCTAATGCATTTTTAAATTTTATTTAAATTTAACTAGGCAAGTCAGTTAAGAACAAATTCTTATTTATAATGACGGCCTACACCGACAAACCCGGACAATGCTGGGCCAATTATGTGCCACCCTATGACGTCCGGTTGTGATACAGCCTGGATTCAAACCAGGGTGTCTGTAGTGACACCTCAAACACTGAGATGCGGTGCCTTAGACCGCTGCGCCACTAAGGAGCCCTTAGGTAGGGGTGGTATACAGAAGATAGCCCTATTTGCTTAAAAAAAAAACAAGAATAGCTCAAATAAGCAAAGAGAAACAACAGTCCATCATTGCTTTAGGACATGAAGGTCAGTCAATCCAGAAAATTTAAATCACAAAAACCATCAAGGGCTATGATGAAACTGGCTCTCATGAGGACCACCACAGGAAAGGAAGACTCAGAGTTACCTCTGCTGCAGAGGATAAGTTCATTATAGATACCAGGCTCAGAAATTGTAGCCCAAATAAATGCTTCACAGAGTTCATGTAACAGACACATCTCAACATCAACTGTTCAGAGGAGACTGCATCAATCAGGCCTTCATGGTCGAAATGCTGCAAAGAAACCACTACTAAAGGATACCAACAAGAAAAAGAGACTTGCTTGGGCCAAGAAACACAAGCAATGGTGTAGACCGGTGGAAATCTGTCCTTTGGTCTGATGAGTCCAAATTTTAGATGTTTGGTTCCAACCGCTGTCTTTATGAGAGTAGGTGAATGGGATGATCTCTGCATGTGTAGTTCCCACTGTGAAGCATGGAGGAGGAGGTGTGATGGTGTGGTGGTGCTTTGCTGGTGACACTGTCAGTGATTTATTTAGAATTCAAGGCACACTTAACCAGCATGGCTACCACAGAATTCTGCAGCGATACGCCATCCCATCTGGCTTGCACTTAGTGGGACTATCATTTGTTTTTCAACAGGACAATGACCCAACACACCACCAGGCTGTGTAAAGGCAATTTGACCAAGAAGGAGAGTGATGGAGTGCTGCATCAGATGACCTGGCCTCCACAATCACCCAAACTAAACACAGATGGCGCCAAAGAACATGGCCAACGTTTTACAGTTGAAGTCGGAAGTTTACATACACTTAGGTTGAAGTCATTAAAACTAGTTTTTCAACCACTCCACACATTTCTTGTTACAAACTATAGTTTTGGCAAACTGGACTATATTTAGTAACTTAATTTGAAGATATGGTGATTGGGTATAAATAGGGGTTTGGCAGACTAAATTTCCCGAAAGTTAGACTCTTGCCACACACCAACTCATTTTCTCAGCTTCAGAAGCATCTGCATTCACCACATTTTGTGTGGTATCCTTAGATACAGTTTAAGTTGGAAGTTTACATACACTTAGGTTGGAGTCATTAAAACATATTTTTCAACCACACAAATTTCTACTATAGTTTTGGCAAGTCAGTTAGGACATCTACTTTGTGCATGATACAAGTCATTTTTCCAACAATTGTTTACAGACATATTATTTCACTTATAATTCACTGTATCACAATTCCAGTGGGTCAGAAGTTTGCATACACTAAGTTGACTGTGCCTTTAAACAGCTTAGAAAATTCCAGAAAATTATGTCATGGCTTTAGAAGCTTCTGATAGGTTAATTGACATCAATTGAGTCAATTGGAGGTGTACGTGTGGGTGTATTTGAAGGCATACCTTCGAACTCAGTGCCTCTTTGCTTGACATCATGCGAAAATCTAAAATCAGCCAAGAACTAAAAAATAAATAATTGTAGACCTCCACAAGTCTGGTTCATTCTTGGGAGCAATTTCCAAATGCCTGGAGGTACCACGTTCATCTGTACAAACAATAGTACGCAAGTATAAACACCATGGGACCATGCAGCCATCATACCGCTCAGGAAGGAGATGTGCTCTGTCTCCTAGAGAAGAACATACTTTGGTGCGAAAAGTGCAAATCAATCCCAGAACAACAGCAAAGGACCTTGTGAAGATGCTGGAGGAAACAGGTACAAAAGTATCTATATGCACAGTAAAACGAGTCCTATATTCACATAACCTGAAAGGCTGCTCAGCAAGGAAGAAGCCACTGCTCCAAAACCGCCATAAAAAAGCCAGACTACGGTTTGCAACTGCACATGGGGACAAAGATTGTACTTTTTGGAGAAATGTCCTCTGGTCTGATGAAACAAAAATATAACCTTTTGGCCATAATGACCTTCGTTATGTTTGGAGGAAAAAGGGGTGAGGCTTGCAAGCTGAAAAACACCATCCCAACCGCGAAGCACAGGGGTGGCAGCATCATGTTGTGGGGTGCTTTGCTACAGGAGGGACTGGTGCACTTCACAAACTAGATGAAATCATGACGAAGGAAAATTATGTGGATATATACAAGCAACATCTCAAAACATCAGTCAGGAAGTTAAAGCTTTGTCGCAAATGGACAATGACCCCAAGCATACTTACAAAGTTGTGGCAAAATGGCTTAAGTACAACAAAGTCAAGGTATTGCAGTGGCCATCACAAAGCCCTGAACTCATCCTATAAAAAATGTGTAGGCAGAACTGAAAAAGCGTGTGCGAGCAAGGAGACCTACAAACCTGACTCAGTTACACCAGCTCTGTCAGGAGGAATGGGCCAAAATTCACCCAACTTATTGTGGGGAGCTTGTGGCAGATTACCCAAAAAGTTTGACCCAAGTTAAACAATTTAAAGGCAATGCTACCAAATACTAATTGAGTGTATATAAACTTCTGACCCACTGGGAATGTGATGAAATAAATAAAAGCTGAAATAAATCATTCTCTCTACTATTATTCTGACATTTCACATTTTTGAAATAAAGTGGTGATCCGAACTGACCTAAGACGGGGAATTTTTACTAGGATTAAATGTCAGGAAATGTGAAAAACTGAGTTTAAATGTATTTGGCTAAGGTGTATGTAAACTGTACATTCTCCCAACCAATTGGGCTATTTTGTTAGTTTTTTAGTGTTTTGTGTAACTTATTTTTTTACTTATTGTGTACATAATGTTGCTGCTACCATCTCTTATGAGCAAAAATAACTTCTGGACCTCAGAGCGATTACTCACGGCGGACTGGAAGAAACTTTTTCCTTTAATGAGTCCGACTAGAAGGATATCCTGCTTTCAATGGAAAAGGCCCAGACCCCCACCTTTTGGTGTTGAAAAGATGCATGAAAAGGGGCCGTAGATCAGGCAGCCTTCTGAAAATCCGTTGGCTAGCGAGTAAACTCCCACTGCCATCCGTTCTTCTTGCTAACATGCAATCATTGGAAAATAAAATTAATGACCTACAATTAAGATTATCCTACCAACAGGACATTAAAAACGGTACTATCTTATGTTTCACCGAGACGTGGCTGAACGACGATATGGACAATATAGAGCTAGCGGTATTTTCCATTTATCGGCAGAACAGAGATGCTACCTCTGGTAAGACCAGGGGTGGGGGTGTGTGTCTATTTGTCAGTAACAGCTGGTGCGCAATGTCTAATATTAAAGAAGTCTCGAGGTGTTGCTCGCCTGAGGTAGAGTATCTTATGATAAGCTGTAGACCACACTATCTACCAAGAGAGTTCTCATCTATATTATTTGTAGCCATCTATTTACCACCACAGAATGAAGCTGGCACTAAGACTGATCTCAACCAACTCTATAAGGCCATAAACAAAGAAGAAAATGCTCACCCAGAAGCGGCGCTCCTAGTGGCGGGGACTTTAATGCAGGCAAACTTAAATCAGTTTTATCCCATTTTTACCAGCATGTCACACGTGCAACCAGAGAAATAAATCATAGACCACCTTTACTCCACACACAGAGATGCATAGTTCTACCCCCACCCTCCATTTGGAAAATCTGACCATAATTATGTCCTCCTGATTCCTGCTTACAAGCAAAAACTAAAGCATGAAGTACCAGTGACTCGCTCAATACGGAAGTGGTCAGATGACGTGGATGCTACACTACAGGACAGTTTTTCTAGCACAGACTGGAATATGTTCAGGGATTCATCCAATGGCATTGAGGAGTACACCGCCTCAGTCATTGGCTTCATCAATAAGTGCACTGACAACGTCGTCCCCACAGTGACTCTACGTACATATCCCAACCAGAAGCCGTGGATTACAGGCAACATCGGCATTGCGCTAAAGGCTAGAGCTGCCGCTTTCTAGGAGCGGGAGACTAATCCGAAAGCATATTATATCAAATCAAATCAAATGTATTTATATAGCCCTTTGTACATCAGCTGATATCTCAAAGTGCTGTACAGAAACCCAGCCTAAAACCCCAAACAGCAAGCAATGCAGGTGTAGAAGCACGGTGGCTAGGAAAAACTCCCTAGAAAGGCCAAAACCTAGGAAGAAACCTAGAGATGAACCAGGCTATGAGGGGTGGCCAGTCCTCTTCTGGCTGTGCCGGGTGGAGATTATAACAGAACATGGCCAAGATGTTCAAATGTTCATAAATGGTCATGGTAAAATAATAATAATTACAGGCAGAACAGTTGAAACTGGAGCAGCAGCACGGCCAGGTGGACTGGGGACAGCAAGGAGTCGTCATGCCAAGTAGTCCTGAGGCATGGTCCTAGGGCTCAGGTCTTCCAAGAGAGAGAAAGAAAGAGATTTACACAGGACACCGGATAAGACAGAAGAAGTACTCCAGATATAACAAACTGACCCTAGCCCCCCGACACATAAACTACTGCAGCATAAATACTGGAGGCTGAGACAGGAGGGGTCAGGAGACACTGTGGCCCCATCCGATGATACCCCCGGACAGGGCTAAACAGGAAAGATATAACCCCACCCACTTTGCCAAAGCACAGCCCCCACACCACTAGAGGGATATCTTCAACCACCAACTTACCATCCTGAGACAAGGCTGAGTATAGCCCACAAAGATCTCCGCCACGGCACAACCCAAGGGGGGGGGGGGGGGGGGGGGGGGGCGCCAACCCAGACAGGAAGATCACATCAGTGAATCAACCCACTCAAGTGACGCACCTCTCCTAGGGACAGCATGAAAGAGCAAAGAGCACCAGTAAGACAGTGACTCAGCCCCTGTAATAGGGTTAGAGGCAGAGAATCCCAGTGGAAAGAGGGGAACCGGCCAGGCAGAGACAGCAAGGGCGGTTTGTTGCTCCAGAGCCTTTCCGTTCACCTTCACACTCCTGGGCCAGACTACACTCAATCATATGACCCACTGAAGAGATGAGTCTTCAGTAAAGATTTAAAGGTTGAGACCGAGTTTGCATTCACAGAGACAAACTGATATCTTTCCGACAGATAAGATCTAAACCAGGCCAGAACTTGTCCGTGTAGACCAATTTGGGTTTCCAATCTCTCCAAAAGAATGTGGTGATCGATGGTATCAAAAGCAGCACTAAGGTCTAGGAGCACGAGGACAGATACAAAGCCTCGTCTGATGCCATTAAAAGGTAATTTACCACCTTCACAAGTGCAGTCTCAGTGCTATGATGGGGTCTAAAACCAGACTGAAGCATTTCGTATACATTGTTTGTCTTTTATGGTTATTTATGAAACTTTTGAACATCTTGGCCATGTTCTGTTATAATCTCCACCCGGCACAGCCAGAAGAGGACTGGCCACCCCACATAGCCTGGTTCCTCTCTAGGTTTCTTCCTAGGTTTTGGCCTTTCTAGGGAGTTTTTCCTAGCCTGCGTTTCTGTACAGCACTTTGAGATATCAGATGATGTACGAAGGGCTATATAAATACATTTGATTTGATTTGATTCAGGAAGGCAGTGAGTTGCTGCGCTACAGCCTTCTCTAAAATTTTTGAGAGGAATGGAAGATTCGATATAGGCCGATAGTTTTGTATATTTTCTGGGTCAAGGTTTGGCTTTTTCAAGAGAGGCTTTATTACTGCCACTTTTAGTGAGTTTGGTACACATCCGGTGGATAGAGAGCCGTTTATTATGTTCAACATAGGAGGGCCAAGCACAGGAAGCAGCTCTTTCAGTAGTTTAGTTGGAATAGGGTCCAGTATGCAGCTTGAAGTTTTAGAGGCCATGATTATTTTCATCATTGTGTCAAGAGATATAGTACTAAAACACTTGAGTGTCTCTCTTGATCCTAGGTCCTGGCAGAGTTGTGCAGACTCAGGACAACTGAGCTTTGAAGGAATACGCAGATTTAAAGAGGAGTCCGTAATTTGCTTTCTAATAATCATGATCTTTTCCTCAAAGAAGTTCATGAATTTATTACTGCTGAAGTGAAAGCCATCCTCTCTTGGGGAATGCTGCTTTTTAGTTAGCTTCTGCGACAGTATCAAAAAGAAATATAAGAAATCCTGTTATGCCCTCAGACGAACAATCAAACAAGCAAAGCGTCAATACATTATTAAGATTGAATCCTACTGTCGGCTGTGTCACGCCCTGACCTTAGTTATCTTTGTTTTCTTTATTATTTTGGTTAGGTCAGGGTGTGACGAGGGTGGTATGTTTGTTTTGGTCTTGTCTAGGGATTTTTGTATATCTATGGGGTTTTGGTATGTCTAGGTAAATGTAGGTCTATGGTGGCCTGCATTGGTTCCCAATCAGAGGCAGCTGTTTATCGTTGTCTCTGATTGGGGATCCTATTTAGGTTGCCATTTTGGTTTTGTGGGTTATTGTCTATGTGTAGTCGCATGTCAGCACTCGTGTTTATAGCTTCATGTTTGTTTTGTTAGTTTGTTTAGTGTTCTTTGTTTTAAGAAAGAAGAATGTATTCATCTCACGCTGCAACTTGGTCTCATCGTTATGACGAACGTGACAGGATGTGGCAGGGCTTGAAAACTTTTACAGACTACAAAGGGAAACACAGACGCAAGCTGCCCAGTGACACGAGCCTACAACACGAGCTAAATGCCTTTTATGCACGCTTCGAGGCAAGCAACACTAAAGCATGCACGAGAACACCAGTTGCTCTGGATGACTGTGTGATCACGCTCTCGGTAGCCGATGTGAACAAAACCTTTAAACAGATCAACATTCACAAAGACGTAGGGACAGACAGATTACCAGGACATGTACTCAAAGCATTGGCGGACCAACTGTCAAGTGTCTTCACTGACATTTTCAACCTCTCCCTGACCGAGTCTGTGATACCTACATGTTTCAAGCAGACCACCATTGCCCAAGGAAGCAAAGGTAACCTGCCTAAATGATTACTGCCCCGTGGCACTCACGTCGGTAGCCATGAAGTGCTTTGAAAGGCTGGTCATGGCTCACATCAACAGCATCCTCCCGGACACCCTAGACCTACCAGAGCCACAGATTACGCAATTTCAATCGCACTCCACACTGCCCTTTCTTACCTGGACAAAAGGGACACCTATGTGAGAATGCTGTTCATAGACTACAGCTCAGCGTTCAACACCATAGTGCCCACAAAGCTCATCACTAAGCTAAGGACTCTGGGACTAAACACCTCCCTCTGCAACTGGATCCTAGACTTCCTGACGGGCCACCCCCAGGTGGTAAGAGTAGGCAACTACACGCCTGCCACGCTGATCCTTAACACTGGGGCCCCTCAGGGGTGTATACTTAGTCCCCTCCTATATTCCCTGTTCAGCCACAACTGCGTGGCCAAACATGACTCCAACACCATCATTAAGTTTGCTGACGACATAACAGTGGTAGGCCTGATCACCGACAACGATGAGAAGGTCAGAGAACTGGCAGTGTGGTGCCAGGACAACAACCTCTCCCAAAATGTGAGCAAGACAAAGGAGCTGATCGTGGACTGCAGAAAAAAGCGGGCCGAACAAGCCCCCATTAACATCGACGGGGCTGTAGTGGAGCAGGTCGAGAGTTTCAAGTTCCTTGGTGTCCACATCACCAACGTACTATCATGGGCCAAACATACCAAGACAGTCGTAAAGAGGGCATGACAAAACCTTTTCACCCCCAGGAGACTGAAAAGATTTGGCATGGGACCCCAGATCCTCAAAAGGTTCTACAGCTGCACCATGGAGAGCATCCTGACCGGTTGCATCACCGCCTGGTATGGCAACTGCTCGGCATCTGACCGTAAGGCACTACAGAGGGTAGTGCAAACGGCCCAGTACATCACTGGGACCAAGCGTCCTGCCATCCAGGACCTTTATAATAGGGGGTGTCATAGGAAAGCCCATAAAATAGACTGTTATAGACTGTTTTCTCTGCTACCGCACGGCAAGCGGTACTGGAGCTCCAAGTCTAGGACCAAAAGTCTCCTCAACAGCGTCTACCCCCAAGCCATAGGACTGCTGAACAATTAATAAAATTGCCACTGGACAATTTACATTGACCCCCCCCCCCCTCCCTTTTGTACACTGCTGCTACTCACTGTTTATTATCTATGCATAGTCACTTCACCCCCACCTACATGTACAAATTACCTCAACTAACCTGTATCCCCGCACACTGACCCTGTATATAGTCTCGTTATTGTTATTCCTATTGTGTTATTTTTTAATTTTAGTCTACTTGGTAAATATTTTCTTGAAATTTCTTGAACTGCACTGTTGGTTAAGGGCGTGTAAGTAAGCATTTCACGGTAAAGTCTATACTTGTTGTGCATGTGACAAATAAAGTTTGATTTGATTGGAATTGAGATGGTTTGGGTTGGACTGCAGAGTGAAGGAAAAGCTCAGCATATGTGGAAACTCCTTCAAGACTGTTGGAAAAGCATTCCAGGTGAAGCTGGTTGAGAGAATGCCAAGAGTGTGGAAAGCTGTCATCAAGGCAAAGGGTGGCTACTTTGAAGAATCTAAGATATATTTAGATTTGTTTAACACTTTTTTTGGTTACTACATGATTAAACGTGTTATTTCATAGTTTTGATGCCTTCACTATTATTCTAAAATGTAGAAAATTGTAAAAATAAAGAAAAACCCTTGAATGAGTAGATGTGTCCAAACTTTTGACTGATACTGTACATTTAAAAAAAAAAAACAACAATAAAAGGGCACACTCATTATGCATCGCCCGATGCCCTGGGTGAGTTATCCTTTTAGGACCAACGGAATGTTTTCAAATGTGCAAACTCAGCTCACCACGGGCACGGGCGAACACACCCACAGACTACACACTCTCCCTCCATCATCTGAACCCCATCATCTGTTGCACTCCTGTAGAGAAATTCCATCTCAACCCTCCCTGTGTCCAAGCTGCCACTGCCACATTCAGAAAGATGTCGCCTGTCCCCTTCAGGATATTCTCACCGCATCAAATCTCAGCCCTCCCTGCGACCTCCTTGCTGGCCCCCATTGCCCCCAAACCGGGTCATCCAGCTCCCGGATCCAACCTCTTCAACCTGAGGTGTGTTGAGTTCGCTTGAACGATTGCTACGTTGCAGAACGGTTTGTACTGAACGACACATTTCCTCAAAATGTTCTTGAACAGACTTTTAGGTACATTTGCTCCCATTTGATGGGCGTGGTGTGGTGTGGGTTGAAGCAATCAGTGACATATTTATAGGGCAGTGCCTTTGCTGACAGCATTCCCCAACCCATAACCCAACCCCCCAGTACCGTTTCCATGCATTTGAAGGTTCCAGAACGTAAGAACATACTGTACGCATCCCTGGCCTCCCTTGCGGGATGGTTTTGCTGTGCCAGGACTACCCACAGTTTAGCTCAAAGCTGATTGACTAATTATTTGATAAAAAACAAGGGAGGCCATCAATCAATCAAATGCTACGGCGACAACATGCCATATTAATTTTGTCCAGACAGAATGTACATAGGTCATCAGTCTCTAAGGTGCAGGGTAGAGTACCGGGTGGTAGCCGGTTAGTAACAGTGACTAAGTTCATGACAGGGTACTGGGAAGAGGCGGGATAGTGGTGACTATTTAACAGTCTGATGGTCTGAAGATAGAAGCTGTTTTTCAGTCTCTCTGTCCCAGCATTGGTGCGCCTTCTAGATGGTAGCAGGTTGAACAGACCATAACTCTGTGTGCTGTAGATGACCTGGAAGGCAGGCGGTATGCTCCTGGTAAAGCGTTGGGCTGACCGTACCACCCTCTGGAGAGCCCTGCATTGTGGATGGTGCAATTGCCATAACATGCAGTGATACATCCCGACAGGATGCTCTCAATGGTGCATCTGTAGAAGTTTGTGAGGGTCTTAGGGGCCAAGACAAATTTCTTCAGCCTCCTGAGGTTGAAAAGTTACTGTTGCGCCTTCTTCACCACATTGTCTGTGTGGATGGACCATTTCAGATGGTCAGTGATGTGCATGCCAACGAGCTTGAAAGTTTTCATCCTTTCCGCTGCGGGACGTGTTCTCTCTGCTGTCTCCTGAAGTCCACGATCAGCTCTTTCGTTTTCTTGACGTTGAGGGAGAGGTTATTTACCTGGCACCACTCCGCCAGGGCCCTCACCTCCTCCCTGTAGGCTGTCTTGTCATTGTTGGTAATCAGGCACTGTTGTGTCGTCTGCAAACTTGATGATTGAGTTGGAGACGTGCATGGCCACGCAGTCATGGGTGAACAGGGAGTACAGGAGGGGGCTGAGCATGCACCATTGTGGGGCCCCGTGTTGAGTATCAGGTGTTGAGTGTTAGGTATCAGGGGTTGTTGCCCACTTTCACCACTTGGGCCCGTCAGGAAGTCCAGGACCCAGTTGCACAGGGTGGGGTTCAGACCCAGGGCCCAGAGCTTAGTGATGAGCTTGGAGGGCACTATGGTGTTGAAGGCTGTGCTGTAGTTCATTAATTCTTACATATGTATTCCTCTTGTCCATATGGGATAGGGCAGTGTGCAATGCCCTGACAACACAGCTTGGGATGTCGTCTGGGCCGGCAGCCTTGTGAATTCTCCGTATTGCCATCAATATGTAGAAGACTTATGTTAACTAGCTGGCTGGCGTTGCCCATGACAGAAAGTTTGGCTAGGTAGCATAGGACAACAACAAATAAAAGCGTGTATTGTATAACAGAGTGATAGACCGTTTCATCAACATAAAAGAGAGGAGGATGGCATTGGCGTTTCTCTAAGTAGGGTGAATTCACATGCTTTTTCTACTTGCACACACACACACACACACACACGCCATGTTGACTTTACGTCGATTGGACAACATTCGGTTATATTTTTGGGGCAGCTAGGAAGACATCACTTCCTGTCATTTCTACCAGCCAACGGAAATAGATAATTGAGCAAAATGGCTCAAATGGCAACCCCCTATGTTGAAGATGAATCTGGTAAGGCTGATTTAAGTCCGAACTCTAATTAAATTATTGTTGGAGTGTGAGAATAAATACAGTTTAGAATTACTAACCCGTTTGTCTTTACGTCGCTTCCCCAGAACAGTAACCCAGCAACGCTCGCGTTATGGCGCGAACAAATTGTCCAAGCGTGCTGCTTCTGGCTAACCAGTTAGCGTAGTTAGTTAGCTAACAAACACACTAGTTAACGTAGTTAGCTAGTTACCAGATAGCTAGCGTAGCCAACGTTACTAATAGATAATGTCTAGTTAATAGCTATGTCGTACCTATCTTACGTCAGCTATATGGGACACTATATTCTGTTGGCTAGCCTAGCCAAACTAGGGCGCAAAAGTACCTAACTAGTAGTATTAGTAGTAGTAGCCCTAGTCTGATTAATCAGGCTTAAATACACAATTGGCATATACAGCCTGAAACATTTGTGCAAAATCGTGTAAATGTTCCTTACAAGTCAGAATGTTGAATACAATTCTGAATCGGGGAGGATAGCGAACAATCCACATATTTTTTGTGTGTAACGTTACATTTAATTTTTCGGATTTCAGTCTTTAAAAAAACATCGAAAGAAGTGTGGATTGTTTTCCATCTTCCCCTTATTCAAAATATGCCATTTTCATTGTCATCATGGCATGCTCGGTGCAATAGCTATTAACGAAGACCCGAATATTCAATATAAAACTAACTTTACCTTGGTGCCGAACCATATAACGTTACCCACTGGCTCTCTAAAAAGTCTGGTAAATAATACTTTCCTATGGATATTTTCTCAAATTTCGAGCAGCTGAAAGGCAAACCGCACAAACAACCGGTAGAGTAAGTTCAAATGTAATTTTATTCAACGTTCTCTTGTAAGTAACATTTACACGATTCTGCACGTTTCAGACGTTCCGCAACGTACCAAATTAATTGTGTACTACAGCCTGATTAATCAGCACAATAATTTACTGTTAAGGAGTGTAGTCCAGCGGTTTTCAAACCTCTCCTCGAGGACCTCTAGACGTTTCACAATTCATAAGCCAAGGGATTTAAAAAATATATATTTTTTTTTTGTAAAAAAAAAAAACTTTAATATTAAACATACACATACTTGCAGTGAAGCTGCTCAACAACTACATCACACTAGTCATCTAATAGCCTCCCATCCAGAGCAACACACAGAAGCAACCAGGGTCAACACCCTGCTTAAGGGCACGTTGACAGATCTCCCACCAGCCCTCCAAGATCCCCCCAGACATTTCCCCAAGAGATGGCCCCCCCATGCACCAACAACCAACAAAATGAACAAAAGGGAAAGACAAAAGAAAACGGAAAACAGCAATGCAAAAAACAAAAGACATCAAGGACAACAAAAATCATAACAGCAAGGTCAACTGAATATGTTTGACTGCATGTATGGCACTATTTACATGTATGTGTGTGCATTTGAATGAGAGTGTGTGTATATTGCATTTGTACAAACACCTGTACTGCATCAGCCTCAGGCAAACCTTCATTAACTGTAAAAACACTGCCCCTCAGTGTCATTCAAACTTACTTTTTGTTATGTTTTGTTTTGACTATTTATTTTTACTTGTATCTTTTTTGTCAAGGGATTGATTATTAGTTGAGAAGTTTAATTAGGCATGCTAGCTGTGGAATAGTTAAAATACATGGAATGGCTAGGGTTCCCAGAGAAGAAGTTTGAAAACCCCTGGCCTAGTCAAACTGCATGCTGTGCGTAGCTTTGCGCGCTGACCAACGAGAAGTAGGACTATTCCTGATCTGGCACATCTGCGTGTCATGTTTTTTTGATATGCAGGGTGAATTTGATAATTTCGTAATGAAGACAGCGATCACTTTTACTACTAACACTGCATGGTTGAAGCAGGAGAAGAGTGTCAACTTCCAAATGGTCTAAACCACGTGTACTCAACTCTTACCCTACGAGGTCCGGGGCCTGCTGGTTTTCAGTTCGACCTGATAATTCTTCATCGTTGATGAGGTTTAACGGCGGTTGGCATCCAATATGTTGCGTTATCGCAACCTACTAGACTGGAGTACAACTCCCTTAGACTTTGCTTGAAAAAATACAGAAATAAGCATACCCTACCATCTATTACTACACTCACAATTTTTAAAAAAAAATAACACCACCCTACTCCACTATTTCAATCCATTTACTCTATCTATTACTACCTCATGCCAACAACCTGAAAGGATGGGACATCACCACTTAACACACCCTGTAACTCTTCTGATGTCAAGTCTCACACACCCAAATACCTCTCTGCAGCTGCCACCACAACCTACATTTTCTGCGACTTACATTCCATCCCTGCAGTATAGTTGATAACCATTGCTATAAACGCTAAAAATCCAATCTTACTGAAACAACATAGATCACTTGTTGGCCTATTCTTCTGTACTGGTACAGATCTACTACTCACACCACTCCTCTCAGGATACCTCCCCCTTGACCCATCTTCTTCTACTTTCTTCAATGCCTCAGCATATGACAACTTCTGCGCTACTCTACCCCTGGAAACCTCAAACTACCTCAATCACACGTGACATTTCTGATCCCCAGCCCCATGAGCACCCCTACAATTAACACATACCTCTACTTTCCTCAATGGTACACATTCCTTTGTCTTGTGCCCTTCTGCACACTTCTCACATTTAGGAACCTCCCTCTTACACATTGCTGCCACATGCCCATAAGCTTGACACCTGTAACAACGTAATGTATTCGGCAGTAAAGCTCGTACAGGATGACTTACAGTATATATTTCCAACATTTTTAACCGACTCAAGCTCACCGTCTTCATCCCTCTCTCTCTTAGACCTCCTCTGCCTCTCTTTTCCCCCCACTGCACTTCTCCTGACATACATCTTGTTCTTGCTTTCTCAAGGGACGCCATTTAACCGGCTGTCACAATCTAAGGTACAATCAGCACAAACCCCTCGGGATGTAGCGCACATCCCACTTATAATGCAGCTGCTTTGTCTTGATGTTATTCTTTATCAAAAGCTACCGCTACGCTCTTCCAACCACCATCCCTGTGTCGATAGCTTACCTGATTATTACCTGATAATTAATTGTACACATCTGGTGTCCCAGGTCTAAATCAGTCCCTGATTAGAGGGGAACAATTAAAAGGGCAGTGGAACTAGCTTTGCGGTCCAGAGTTGAGTTTAAGAGGTCTAAAACATTATATTATGAGACAGGTGAAATCCAAAGTTGTGCTATTTATATTTTTTAATCTGTAAAATTGACACCATAGACATATACACACAGAGAGAGAGAGAGAGAGAGTCAGCTCAGACAGATCCAGCTCAGAGGCCCAAATCATGAGCTCCATCGGCAGCAGATTTGAATGTGTAATGGAAAATAATTGTTTAAATCAAATCAAATTTTATTTGTCACATGTGCTGAATACAACAGGTGTAGTAGACCTTACCGTGAAATGCTTTCCTACAAGCCTTTAACCAACAATGCAGTTCAAGAAATAGAGTTAAATAAATATTTACTAAATAAACTAAAGTTTTTAAAAAATGACCACAATAAAATTACATAACAATAACGAGGCTACATACAGGGGGGTACCAGTACTGAGTTAATGTGCAGGGATACTGGTTAGTCAAGGTAATTTGTGACTATGCATGGATAATAAACAGCGGGGGGGGTCAGTCAGTCAATGTACTTAGTCCAGGTGGCCATTTCATACATTTTTCAGCAGTCTTATGGCTTGGGGGTAGAAGCTGTTAAGGAGCCTTTTGGACCTAGACTTGGTGCTCCGGTACCGCTTGCCGTGTGGTAGCAAAGAGAACAGTATGAACAGTCTTTTGGGGGGCCTTCCTCTGACACTGCCTAGTAAACTCAGCAAAAAAAATAAATGTCCTCTCACTGTCAACAACATAACAAGATTCAACAACTGAGACATAAACTGAACAAGTTCCGCAGACTAACAGAAATGGAATAATGTGTCCCTGAACAAAGGGGGGGGTCAAAATCAAAAGTAACAGTCAGTATCTGGTGTGGCCACCAGCTGCATTAAGTACTCCAGTGCATCTCCTCCTCATGGACTGCACCAGATGTGACAGTTCTTTCTGTGAGGTGTTACCCCACTCTTCCACCAAGGCACCTGCAAGTTCCCGGACACCAATCTGGGGGGAATGGCCCTAGCCCTCACCCTCCGATCCAACAGGTCCCAGACGTGCTCAATGGGATTGAGATCCGGGCTCTTTGCTGGCCATGGCAGAACACTGACATTCCTGTCTTGCAGGAAATATCTCACAGAACGAGCAGTATGGCTGGTGGCATTGTCATGCTGGAGAGACATGTCAGGATGAGCCTGCAGGAAGGGTACCACATGAGGGAGGAGGATGTCTTCCCTGTAACGTTGAGATTGCCTGCAATGACAACAAGCTCAGTCCGATGATGCCGTGTCGCACCGCCCCAGACCATGATGGACCCTCCACCTCCAAATCGATCCCGCTCCAGAGTACAGGCCTCGGTGTAATGCTCATTCCTTCGACGATAAACTCGAATCCAAGACAAAACCGCGACTTGGTGTTTTGTTACACGTGGTCTGCCCCTGCGAGGACGATCAACTGTCCGTCCTGTCTCCCTATAGCACTGTCTTAGGCGTCTCACAGTACGGACATTGCAATTTATTGCCCTGGCCACATCTGCAGTCCTCATGCCTCCTTGCAGCATGCCTAAGGCACATTCACGCAGATGAGCAGGCACCCTGGACATCTTTCTTTTGGTGTTTTTCAGAGTCCGTAGAAAGGCCTCTTTAGTGTTCTAAGTTTTCATAACTGTGACCTTAATTGCCTACCGTCTGTAAGCTGTTAGTGTCTTAACGACCGTTCATATACAGTGCCTTGCAAAAGTATTCGGCCCCCTTGAACTTTGCGACCTTTTGCCACATTTCAGGCTTCAAACATAAAGATATAAAACTGTATTTTTTTGTGAAGAATCAACAACAAGTGGGACACAATCATGAAGTGGAACGACATTTATTGGATATTTCAAACTTTTTTAACAAATCAAAAACTGAAAAATTGGGCGTGCAAAATTATTCAGCCCCCTTAAGTTAATACTTTGTAGCGCCACCTTTTGCTGCGATTACAGCTGTAAGTCGCTTGGGGTATGTCTCTATCAGTTTTGCACATCGAGAGACTGAAATGTTTTCCCATTCCTCCTTGCAAAACAGCTCGAGCTCAGTGAGGTTGGATGGAGAGCATTTGTGAACAGCAGTTTTCAGTTCTTTCCACAGATTCTCGATTGGATTCAGGTCTGGACTTTGACTTGGCCATTCTAACACCTGGATATGTTTATTTTTGAACCATTCCATTGTAGATTTTGCTTTATGTTTTGGATCATTGTCTTGTTGGAAGACAAATCTCCGTCCCAGTCTCAGGTCTTTTGCAGACTCCATCAGGTTTTCTTCCAGAATGGTCCTGTATTTGGCTCCATCCATCTTCCCATCAATTTTAACCATCTTCCCTGTCCCTGCTGAAGAAAAGCAGGCCCAAACCATGATGCTGCCACCACCATGTTTGACAGTGGAGATGGTGTGTTCAGTGTGATGAGCTGTGTTGCTTTTACGCCAAACATAACGTTTTGCATTGTTGCCAAAAAGTTCAATTTTGGTTTCATCTGACCAGAGCACCTTCTTCCACATGTTTGGTGTGTCTCCCAGGTGGCTTGTGGCAAACTTTAAACTACACTTTTTATGGATATCTTTAAGAAATGGCTTTCTTCTTGCCACTCTTCCATAAAGGCCAGATTTGTGCAATATACGACTGATTGTTGTCCTATGGACAGAGTCTCCCACCTCAGCTGTAGATCTCTGCAGTTCATCCAGAGTGATCATGGGCCTCTTGGCTGCATCTCTGATCAGTCTTCTCCTTGTATGAGCTGAAAGTTTAGAGGGACGGCCAGGTCTTGGTAGATTTGCAGTGGTCTGATACTCCTTCCATTTCAATATTATCGCTTGCACAGTGCTCCTTGGGATGTTTAAAGCTTGGGAAATCTTTTTGTATCCAAATCCGGCTTTAAACTTCTTCACAACAGTATCTCGGACCTGCCTGGTGTGTTCCTTGTTCTTCATGATGCTCTCTGCGCTTTTAACGGACCTCTGAGACTATCACAGTGCAGGTGCATTTATACGGAGACTTGATTACACACAGGTGGATTGTATTTATCATCATTAGTCATTTAGGTCAACATTGGATCATTCAGAGATCCTCACTGAACTTCTGGAGAGAGTTTGCTGCACTGAAAGTAAAGGGGCTGAATAATTTTGCACACCCAATTTTTCAGTTTTTGATTTGTTAAAAAAGTTTGAAATATCCAATAAATGTCGTTCCACTTTATGATCAACTTGTTGTTGATTCTTCACAAAAAAATACAGTTTTATATCTTTATGTTTGAAGCCTTAAATGTGGCAAAAGGTCGCAAAGTTCAAGGGGGCCGAATACTTTCGCAAGGCACTGTATGTCCTGGATGGCAGGAAGTTTGTCCCCAGTGATATTCTGGGCTTATGCACTACCCTCTGTAGAGCCTTACGGTCAGATGCCTTAGCAGTTGCCATACCGGGTGGTAATGCAAATGGTCAGGATGCTCTTGATGGTGCAGCTGTAGAACCTTTTGAGGATCTGGGGACCCCTTCCAAATCTTTTCAGTCTCCTGAGGCAGAAAAGGTTTTGTCATGCCCTCTTCACAACTTTCTTGGTGTGTTTGGACCATGATAGTTTGTTGTTGATGTGGACACCAAGGAACTTGAAACTCTCGACCTGGTCCACTACAGCCCTGTCAATGTTAATGGGGGCCTGTTCGACTTTCCTTTTCTTATAGTCCATGACCAGCTCCTTTGTCTTGCTCACGTTGAAGGAGAGGTTGTTGTCCGTGCACCACACTGCCAGGTCTCTGACCTCCTCCCTATAGGCTGTCTCGTCGGTGATCAATCCAACCACTGTTGTGTCGTCAGCAAACTTAATGATGGTGTTGGAGTCATGCTTGGCCACGCAGTCGTGGGTGAACAAGGAGTACAGGAGGGGACTAAGCACGCACCCTGAGAGGCCCCAGTGTTGAGGATCAGCGTGGCAGATTTGTTGTTGCCTATCCTTACCACCTGGGGGTGGCCCGTCAGGAAGTCTAGGATCCAGTTGCAGAGGGAGGTGTTTAGTCCCAGGGTCCTTAGCTTTGTGATGAGCTTTGTGGGCATTATGTTGTTGAACGCTTAGCTGTAGTCAATGAACAGCATTCTCACATAGGTGTCCCTTTTGTCCAGGTGGGAAAGGGCAGTGCGATTGAGATTGCGTCATCTGTGGATCTGTTGGGACAGTATGCGAATCGGGGTGGGTATCGGGTTTCCGGAATGATGGTGTTGTGAGCCATGACCAGACTTTCAAAGCACTTCATGGCTACCGACATGAGTGCTACGGGGCAGTAATCGTTTAGGCAAGTTACTTTCGCTCTCTTGGGCACAGGGACTATTCTGGTCTGTTTGAAATCATGTAGGTATTACAGACTCTCAGGAAGAGGTTGAAAATGTCAGTGAAGACACTTGCCAGTTGGTCTGCGCATGCTTTGAGTACACGTCCTGGTACTCCGTCTGGCCCTGCGGCTTTGTGAATGTTGACCTGTTTAAAGGTCTTGCTCACATTGGCTACGGAGAGCGTGATCACACAGTCGTCTGGAACAGCTGGTGCGTGCTTGCTTCAGTGTTGCTTGCCTCGAAGCAAGCATAAAAGGCGTTTAGCTCATCTGGTGTATTGATAATTGATGAAGCCAGTGACTGATGGGCTATTCTCCTCTATGCCATTGGATTAATCCTAGAACATATTCCAGTCTGTGCTAGCAAAACTGTCCTGTAGCGTAGCATCCGTGTCATCTGACCACTTCCGTATTGAGCGAGTCACTGGTACTTCCTGCTTTAGTTTTTGCTTGTAAGCAGGAATCAGGAGGATAGAATTATGGTCAGATTTGCCAAATGGAGGGCATAGGAGAGCTTTGTATGCGTCTCTGTGTGTGGAGTAAAGGTGGTGTAGAGCTATAAAAACATATATTTTTTAAGAAAGTGTTTTAATTATTAATCAAAAATTCACCTCTGGTTGCACATGTAAGATGCTGGTAGAAATTGGGTAAAATGGATTTGTATGTCAGCGTTCAAGTCCCCGGCCACTAGGAGTGCCGCATCTGGATGAGCATTTTCTTGTTTGCTTTTGGCCTTATACAGCTCGTTGAGTAAGGTCTTAGTGCCAGCATCGGTTTGTGGTGGTGAATAGACTGCTACGAATAATATAGATGAGAACTGTCCTGGTAGATAGTGTGGTCTACAGCTTATCATGAGGTTTTCTACGTCAGGTGAGCAATACCTCGAGACTTCTTTAATATTAGACATCACGCTCCAGCAGTTATTGACAAATAGACACACACCCCCGCGCCTCGTCTTTCCAGACGTAGATGCTCTGTCCTGCCAATGCGTGGGTAACCCACCCAGCCACATCTCGGTGAAACATAAGATATTACAATTTTTAATGTCCAGTTGGTAGGATAGCCTTAATCGTAGATTGTCCAGTTTGGTTTCCGATTATTGCACTTTAGCCAATAATAAGGAGGGGTAGTGGTGGTTTACCTACTTGCCAGCGAATTCTTACAAGGCACCCCACCCTCCTCTCCCTTTTCTCTTGTCTTTTATTCACGTGGATGACAGGGATGTGGGCTGGGTCTCGACTAAGCAGTATATATTTTGCGTCAGACTCATTAAACAACAACTTTATGCAACAACTCTTAGTGCATCATATCAATTCGTTCTTCTAATCAAACTGAAATGTATCGGAGAGCAGGTATCTTGGTCATGTATTGAATCGTCTTGAAAGGGAAACTTGTACATCCCTAGACAGTATATCTTTAGCATTACCGTCTATGAATGGGCTATAGTAGTAGCAGCAGCAAGTGGCACATTTGAAATGCATTAGCCAGCTAGCTAAATCTTTGTAAGTTACCTATAGTCTCTACCGTAATGTTAGCTAGCTAGCCAGTAATCCAGTGTCAATTTGGTTAGCTAGCGACTAGAAAACATTAAATTATGTTAGATTGTTCTCGGTCCTGTTCTTGCTAGTGCCGATGCAAATGTGGCTAGCTAATGCACTGTAGATGAGTGGTGCTGGAGCGCCAAGTCTTGGACCAAACGGCTTCTCAACAGCTTCTACGCCCAAGCCATTAGACTGCTGATCAATTCATAAAAATCGCCATCGGATAATTTACATTGATCCCCCATCTTGTACACTGCTGCTACTCGCTGTTTGTTTGTTATAGATTACCTCTACTAGCCTGTACCCCTGCACACTGACTCGGTACTGGTGCGCCCTGTATACAGCCTCGTTATTCTTATTGTGTTACTTTTTATTATTACTTTTTATTTTAGTCTACTTGGTAAATATTTTCTTCTTGAACTGCACAGTTGTTTAAGGGCTTATAAGTAAGCATTTCATGGTAAAGTTTACACTTGTTGTATTTGTCGCATGTGGCAAAAAAAGTTAGAATTTATTTAATTTTTATTTGTATATTGTTGTAACACACACACACATCCATGTTTTATCAAGCCTGAGTCGACCAGCTGAGCAAAACACATTAATTGGTTCAAATGTAAATGCTTGGTTTTCCGTGAATTTGTAATATTTGCTCATGTCTGCGCCTCCTGTTATAGGGAAATACATTGCTGCTACACAGCGACCAGATGGAACCTGGAGAAAGCCTCGGAAAGTGAAGGATGGTTATACCCCTCAGGAAGAAGTCCCTGTGTAAGTAATTCTACCGGACAGTGACCTCTGTCAAGTCAACCTTTATACTAATTTTGTATTTATTTTGATAGAAGCCTCTGCTGTAAAATAGTTGTTTCCTGTTTCCTATTTTCCTCTCTGCGAATCTGTCTTTGTTTTCAGCTACGAGAATAAATTTGTGAAGTTCTTCAAGGGCAAGCCCGACCTGCCACCAGGTATGAGCCCCGGAGATGAGGCCCAGGCAAGGCAGCAGCAGCAGGGGATTCCCGGCATTGCAGAGAGTGAGACAGCTGGGCTTTCCAAGACAGCCAAGCGAAACATGAAACGCAAGGAAAAGCGCAAGCTGCAAGGCCCGGATAGCAATGTGGAAGCACTTATCAATGATGTTGAGAATGTGGCGATTGCAGAGGGCGCTGACAGTGAGATGCCTACATCTAACCCAGCTGAAGCTACTAATGACCATTCAGGAGCAGCAGCAGAAAAGGCCAAGAAGATCAAGAACCTGAAAAAGAAGTTGAGGCAGGTTGAGGAACTGCAGCAGAAACTGGACTCTGGGGAGATCAAGCAAGCTACAAAAGAGCAGCTGGATAAGCTTGGGAGGGCCAAGGCCATACAGGATGGGTTGCTGCAGCTTGAAGAGGATTCACGAGATTAAAAAGGTTGTCAAAAGGGCAGCAGATGAGTTGTGGAAGTTAGACTGTTGGAAAATACAAACACCAAGTTCTACCAGAAATGGATATTTACAGCTGCATTGATGAGCTTCCCTTAAACATTTTTCTGAGATTTGGTGTTATCAGACAGCCAATCAACATTAACTTTGGCTTTGGAATACCAAGTGTACATATACCTAACACCTCAAGTTATGTTGTTGACAAGAACTGATCATGCTTTTCCCACACTTTCTCCAAAACCAATGAACAAACGACAATGAGACAGCCATGTTTTTTCTCTTCATTTCAAATGTACTTTTAAAACAATTGAACTGATCCCGTATGCTTGTATTGGCTATTAACTTATTGGCCATTCATAGTTGTAATAGCATTTATTGTTGTGCTCAGTATTTTTACTGTGCGTTTTTTTTTATACCTTTATCTCTCAAGAGAATTGCATAGAATATTATTTATTGCATTAAAGATACAGAAAGCCCCTATTCAAGAGAATGCCATTTTGTTGACCCGTCTGTGCACTGAAATGATACACATTTTCCCAATGATTGGATGATTTGAAGTACAGTTTGAATTTGTGTACATAATGAAGTGATTCGTGGTTTACAACATTAACATCACTCATATGAAAGGATAGTTTTAAATAGATAGCTCCCTCTACAGGTGAAATCAGGCAAAACCGGGTTCAGTGGAAACGACAAATGCTATCTCCCCCTGATTACAGGGCATAGGGAGGATTGTTGTGGTGACATGGAGAAGCCGAAATGTAACATTGATGTGTTAATGGTTCTTTATATATAAACATACTAATTAATGGTTGTCTCGGAATGGAAATGTGGTTAGTTGTTTTTCTCTCATAGGACAGTTAAAAAATAAAATAAAAATATCATGATTTACATTACAGGAGGAAGAGGTTTTTGTCTCATAGACTACATGGTATTTATGGAGAGAAACGTAGTCATTCAGAAACAAGAATCTTGATCGAGCAACTTAAAAGATACATTTTGTAACTCTATCACACATGGTCTTTCCCTGGTAGTGAATCATTACAATGTTACATTGTTCATTAACTTTGCAATATTAAATGTATTGAAGACACCATCTGTATTGTAACCTTGTCTCGGTTGTCCTTAAAATGGACCAAAAATAGACCTTTAAAAGTTGTTGTTAGTTATATTGACTTAATGATTTTGTGTTGCTCTTTAGCAAGATTGTATTTAGAGACAATTTAAACAGTTGAAAGGGGATCGTTTTTGGCGTAGTTGGGAGTGTAAGTGGGCTGTGTACTTCAAGAGTTGCTGTCAGTGGAGTATTTATTCGCTATAAAGTAATCCCAGACTGCATTCCTCTAATGGTTTATTGCGTGGTTGGAAACGGGTCCCAGTGGGCAAACGATGGTATAAAAACAGTATATGAATCTATAAAGTACAGAGTTCCAGGGAACATTATAAAACAGGGACCAACAGAATGGAAATGATGGACTAGGTTTAGAATAATCATCTAAATGGATTAACTTTACCTCAAAATTTAATTTTATTTTCTTGGATAGAGACCTGAAATAGTAAAGAATTCTTTACTATTTTCATCCCACGAGCTTACTGAAGAAATAAGGGAAACTGAGATATAGTACTTGAAAACAATATCTTAGAACGGATTTTCAAATGGAGTACATGCTATTTCTTGTCTTGCTGACAACTGTGTCCTCCATTGCCTTAAACAGGGAGGAAATCATGGAAGCCATGGTAAGAATATACTGTATAGTAAATGACCAATAAGAACTGCTGCAATTAGTTATTTACTAAACAGCCTGGTTTGTGCTTTTGCCAACTCCTTTCTGTATTTGTTTTCATACCAAACATGTACGTACTAATGCTGTTAATGATATGTCTGCCACATCTTAGGTCTATTTAAGGAACTATGGCTACCTACACATTCCACTGGACCGTAGTAAGAGCCAAATGTATCTGACTGAAGAAATCACAGAGGCACTGAGGTAACCACCAAACATCACACTTTTGTTTTCTGCTTTAGGCTGCCCCTCAGCTAGCTTCCTCCTACCCTATACTTATTGTTTGACTACATATGTGTCTCATTAACATTTATCTTACCCATTATAACTTTAGAACCTTCCAGAAGGCAACTAACTTGGCCATCTCAGGAACGTTCAATGAGGCCACATTAGAAATGATGAAACGACCTCGGTGTGGTATTGAGGACTCCTTCAATGACAAAACCTTCAAATATCGAGTCATGGGTGGGTAATTTTATTTATTCTTCTCCGACTTCATTGTTATATTATCTTGACTTGATGAGGCAAACATGGCCACAATCAACTACGAGTAAAAACAAAGCCTTAATTTAAATGTTAAGGCTATACAACTATTTTCAACTAGTATATTTTACAAATGACTATTTCCATAGGTTCTACTTGGCGTAAGAAAATTCTGACCTACCGCATCTATAACTACACCCCAGACTTGGGCCTGGCAAAAACGCGTGCTGCCCTTAAGGCTGCGTTTAGGTACTGGAGAGAGGTGTCAACCCTGAGTTTCCAGGAGGTGCTGTTTCCCGGAAGAGCAGACATCAAGATCTCGTTTCATAAGAAGGATAGATCTTGTCCAGTGCCCTTCGATGGACCAGGTGAGAGTCAGAGTACTCCATAGTCACACTGCAGTTTGAATGTGTGAAAGAAGGCTTTTCAGATCTCAGTCTGATGTGGATTATCTACAGTACTAATCAAAGGTTTGGACACGCCTACCCATTCAAGAGTTTTTCTTTATTTTTACTATTTTCTACATAGTAGAATAATAGTGAAGACATCAAAACTATGAAATAACACATAGAATCATGTAGTAACCAAATTGTTTAAAAAAATATATATATATATATATATTTATATATATTTGAGATTTTTCAGAGTAGCCACCCTTTTCCTTGATGACAGCTTTGCACGCTCTTGGCATTCTCTCAACCAGCTTCATGAGGTAGTCACCTGGAATGCATTTCAATTAACAGGTGTGCCTTGTTAAAAGTTAATTTGTGGAATTTCTTTCCTCCTTAATGCGTGTGAGCCAATCAGTTGTGTTGTGAGAAGGTAGGGGGTATACAGAAGATAGCCATATTTGGGAAAATACCTTATTATGGAAAGAACAGCTCAAATAAGCGAAGGGAAACAACAGTCCATCATTACTTCAAGACATTAAGTTCAGTCAATCAGGAAAATGTCAAGAACTTTGAAAGTTTCTTCAAGTGCAGTTGCAAAAACCATTAAGCGCTATGATGAAACTGGCTCTCATGAGGACCGCCACAGCAAAGGAAGACCCAGAGTTACCTCTGCTACAGAGGATACGTTCATTAGAGTTACCAGCCTCAGAAATTGCAGCCCAAATAAATGCTTCACAGAGTTCAAGTAACAGACACATCTCAACATTGACTGTTCAGAGGAGACTGCGTCAATCAGGCTTTCATGGTCGAATTGCTGCAAAGAAACCAATACTAAAGGACACCAATAATAAGAAGAGACTTGCTTGGCCCAAGAAACATGAGCAATGGACATTAGACCAGTGGAAATTTGTCCTTTGGTCTGATGAGTCCACATTTTAGATTTTTGGTTCCAACTGCTGTGTCTTTGTGAGATACAGAGTAGGTGAACGGATGATCTCCATATGCGTGGTTCTGACCGTGAAGCATGGAGGAAAAGGTGTGACGGTTTGGGGGTGCATTGCTGGTGACACTGTCTGATTTATTTAGAATTCAAGGCACACTTAACCAGCATGGCTACCACAGCATTCTGCAGCGATATGCCATCCCATATGGTTTGCGCCTAGTGGGACTATCATTTGTTTTTCAATAAGGACAATGACCCAACACACCTCCAGGCTGTGTGAGGGCTATTTGACCAAGAAGGAGAGTGATGGAGTGCTGCATCAGATAACCTGGCCTCCACAATCACCCGACCTCAAACCAATTGAGATGGTTTGGGATGAGTTGAACTGCGGAGTGAAGGAAAAGCAGCCAACAAGAGCTCAGCATATGTGGGAACTCCTCCAAGACTGTTAGAAAAGCACTTCAGGTGAAACTGGTTGAGAGAATGCCAAGAGTGTTCAAAGCTGTCATCAAGACAAAGGGTGGCTACTTTGAAGAATCTCATAAAATGTATTTAGATTTAACACTTTTTTGTTTAATACACGATTCCACGTGTGTTATTTCATAGTTTTGATGTCTTCACTATTATTCTACAATGTAGAAAATAGTAAAAATAAAGAAAAACCCATGAATGAGTAGGTGTGTCCAAACCTTTAACTTGTTCTGTATATGCCTCTGAATGTGATAAACTCGGCAAAAAAAAGAAACGTCCTCTCACTGTCAACTGCGTTTATTTTCAGCAAACTTAACATGTGTAAACATTTGTATGAACATAACAAGATTCAACAGCTAAGACTGAACAGATTCCACAGACATGTGACTAACAGAAATGGAATAATGTGTCCCTGAACAAAGGTCAAAAGTAACAGTCAGTATCTGGTGTGGCCACCAGCTGCATAAAGTACTGCAGTGCATCTCGTCCTCACAGACTGCACCAGCTTTGCCAGTTCTTGCTGTGAGATGTTACCCCACTCTTCCACCAAGGCACCTGCAAGTTCCCGAACATTTCTTTGGCGGAATGGCCCTAGCCCTCACCCTCCGATCCAACAGGTCCCAGACATGCTCAATGGGATTGAGATCCGGGCTCTTCGCTGGCCATGGCAGAACACTGACATTCCTGTCTTGCAGGAAATCACGCACAGAACGAGCAGTATGGCTGGTGGCATTGTCATGCTGGAGGGTCATGTCAGGATGAGTCTGCAGGAAGGGTACCACATGAGGGAGGAGGAAGTCTTCCTCCGGTGACACACCGCCCCAGACCATGACGGACCTCCAAATCGATCCCGCTCCAGAGTACAGGCCTCGGTGTAACGATCATTCCTTCGACGATAAATGCAAATCCGACCATCGCCCCTGGTGAGACAAAACCACGGCTTGTCAGTGAAGAGCACTTTTAGCCAGTCCAGCGACCGTGGGTTTGTGCCCATAGGTGACGTTGTTGCCGGTGATGTCTGGTGAGGACCTACCTTACAACAGGTCTACAAGCCCTCAGTCCAGCCTCTCTCAGCCTATTGTGGACCATCTGAACACTGATGGAGGGATTGTGCGTTCCTGGTGTAACTCGGGGTGTTGTTGTTGCCATACTGTACCTGTCTCGCAGGTGTTTATGTTCGGATGTACCGATCCTGTGCAGGTGTGTTGTTACACGTGGTCTGCCATTGCGAGGACGATCAGCTGTCCGTCCTGTCTCCCTGTAGCGCTGTCTTAGGCGTCTCACAGTACGGACATTGCAATTTATTGCCCTGGCCACATCTGCAGTCCTCATGCCTCCTTGCAGCATACCTAAGGCACGTTCATGCAGATGAGCAGGGACCCTGGGCATCTTTCTATTGGTGTTTTTCAGAGTCTGTAGACAGGCCTCTTTAGTGTCCTAAGTTTTCATAACTGTGACCTTAATTTCCTACCGTCTGTAAGCTGTTAGTGTCTTAACGACCGTTCCACAGGTGCATTTTCATTAATTGTTTATGGTTAATTGAACAAGCATGGGAAAAGTGTTTAAACCCTTTACAATGAAGATTTGTGAAGTTATTTGGATTTTTATGAATTATCTTTGAAAGACAGGGTCCTGAAAAAGGGATGTTTTTTGTTTGTTGTTGCTGAGTTTATACACTGCTCAACAAAATAAAGGGAGGTCCTCCCGGGTGGCGCAGTGGTTAAGGGCGCTGTACTGCAGCGCCAGCTGTGCCATGAGAGTCCCTGGGTTCGCGCCCAGGCTCTGTCGTAACCGGCCGCGACCGGGAGGTCCGTGGGGCGACGCACAATTGGCCTAGCGTCGTCCGGGTTAGGGAGGGATTGGTCGGTAGGGATCTCCTTGTCTCATCGCGCACCAGCGACTCCTGTGGCGGGCCACAGCGCTAGCTAAGGTTGCCAGGGGCACGGTGTAGCCTCCGACACATTGGTGCGGCTGGCTTCCGGGTTGGATGCGCACTGTGTTAAGAAGCAGTACGGCTGGTTGGGTTGTGTATCGGAGGACGCATGACATTCAGCCGTCGTCTCTCCCGAGCCCGTACGGGAGTTGTAGCAATGAGACAAGATAGTAGCTACTACAACAATTGGATACCACGAAATTGAGGAGAAAAAAGGGGTAAAAATCACAACAACAAAAAATAATAAAATAAATAAAGGGAACACTTAACCAAAACAATGTAACTCCAAGTCAATCACACTTCTGTGAAATCAAACTGTCCACTTAGGAAGCAACACTGATTGACAATAAAGTTCACATGCTGTTGTGCAAATGGAATAGACAACAGGTAGAAATTATAGGCAAGACATAAAGGAGACATAAAGGAGTGGTTCTGCAGGTGGCGACCACAGACCACTTCTCAGTTCCTATGCTTCCTGGCTGATGTTTTGGTCACTTTTGAATGCTGGCAGTGCTTTCAGTCTAGTGGTAGCATCATCCAGGATGGCACATCAATGCGAGCTGTGTCAAGAAGGTTTGCTGTGTCTGTCAGCGTAGTGTCCAGAGCATGGAGGCGCTACCAGGAGACAGGCCAGTACATCAGGAGACGTGGTGGAGGCCGTAGGCGGGCAACAACCCAGCAGCAGGACCGCTACCTCCGCCTTTGTGTAAGGAGGAGCAGGAGGAGCACTGCCAGAGCCCTGCAAATGACCTCCAGCAGGCCACAAATGTGCATGTGTCTGCTCAAACGGTCAGAAACAGACTCCATGAGGGTGGTATGAGGGTCTGACGTCCACAGGTGGGGGTTGTGCTTACAGCCCAACACCGTGCAGGACGTTTGGCATTTGCCAGAGAACACCAAGATTGGCAAATTCGCCACTGGCGCCCTGTGCTCTTCACAGATGAAAGCAGGTTCACACTGAGCACATGTGACAGACGTGACATTCTGGAGACGCCGTGGAGAACGTTCTGCTGCCTGCAACATCCTCCAGCATGACCGGTTTGGCGGTGGGTCAGTCATGGTGTGGGGTGGCATTTCTTTGGGGGGGCCGCACAGCCCTCCATGTGCTCGCCAGAGGTAGCCTGACTGCCATTAGGTACCGAGATGAGATCCTCAGACCCCTTGTGAGACCATATGCATATCATATGCATATCATATATCATATGCATATGATACATTTGATTTCTATTGATAATTTGTGTGTGATTTTGTTGTCAGCACATTCAACTATCTAAAGAAAAAAGTATTTAATAAGAATATTTAATTCATTCAGATCTAGGATGTGTTATTTTAGTGTTCCTATTTTTTTGAGTATGTTTACCTTTCTGAAAACATCCTCTGTCATTAGGGGGAGTGCTTGCCCACGCAGATAACCCTGAATCGGGCATTGTGCATTTTGACGAAGATGAGCAGTGGACAGAGGGGACGACCTCTGGCCGTAACCTGCGGATTGTAGCAGCCCATGAGATTGGTCACGCCCTTGGCCTGGGTCACTCTCAGAACCACAAGGCTCTGATGGGACCTGTCTACTCTGGTTACCGTGCCAACTTCAAACTACATCCTGATGACATTCATGGAATCCAAGCTCTGTATGGTGGGGGATGGATCATAATTTATTTTATTGAGTTAAGACAGACAGAGTACGTGTCATAGAATTATTCCATAGTCAGACTTTGATTACCTGTGGATGTTGTATGTAGAGGATAAAGACAGATTCAAAAAGGTATTGGGTTGGGGGTTTGATTCCCATTGGGGACCAGTACAAAAATGCTTGCACTCACTAATGTAAGTTGCTCTAGATAAGAGTGTCTGCTAAACGACAAAAATGTTATGTGTTTGAAACATTTGTCTTTTCTGTTCTCCTTTAGGGAAGCCAGGCAATCGTCCAACACTATCCAGAAAGCCAAATGATTCATCCCAAGAGGCAGGTTCACCACATCTTTGCAAGAGTATCATAGATGCAATTATGTTAGGTAGGTATTGTAAAGATTTAGTCCCAATTTTTGCCGTACAAAAAACGATGTAAACTCTATATGAAACTGCAAATTATCAAAGCGCTTTCATTCAGATATACAGTATCTACAAGTGTTTGTCTAATATTTATCGACCACCCAGGTCCTTTTCGCAAGACATATGTCTTCAGCGGTCAGTATGTTTGGACAGTGTCTGACACTACTGGCTACAACACACCCATCCTGATCTCTGTGCTGTGGAAGGATCTGCCAGGGAGCCTCAACGCAGCTGTGTACTCTCAGAGGACCAACAAGTCCTACTTCCTGAAAGGTAAACCTTTCACCCTGCATCACTCCCATATCAGTTTGTGCTGTCTTGCCAACTTCGTTGTCATTATTTACCAAACCTACCATAGGAGTCGGCAAGACATCACACACAGATCATGGACCAGTTTTCATGTGTCACTGTCATATTATTGATTCAGGAGACAAAGTGTGGAGGTATACCAGATTCAAACTTGACGTTGGCTTTCCGAAACACTTGGCCAGCATTCCTTCTAATGTCGATTCAGCCTTGTACTTCAACCGGAACAACAAAGTGATCTTCTTCAAGGTAAGGAACAATGTGTGAACATGTAACATACGCTCGAGTCTAGACCGTTTCAGAATGAGTGGGATGACCAAATAATAGTTACACTTCATTCTATCCCAAAGGGTTCTCAGTATTGGCAGTGGGATGAAGCTGGGGCAACGGACTCCAGGACGTATCCCAAACCGATATCACATCTCTTCTCTGGGGTACCCTACAACCTGGATGCAGCCTTCACATGGACAAACGGCCATATATACATTTTCAAAGGGAACCAGTACTGGCGCATCAACAACAACCAAGTTGTGGATAAGGGCTACCCTCTCAGAATGAGTGAAAAATGGATGCAATGTGATAAATAGGCCTTTAGAGGTCAGTGGTGTTTTATTTCAAACTCACCTTTATTCACCAAGTACATTTACACACACCTATAATCATTTGCCTTAGTGAGAAGGTGCTGCCAGTGATAGACAATATACAAACAGAATAGAGACACTAGTCCACATAGACATCATACAGAATATACAATATCGGAACAGTAAACAGAAAACTCTGGTGCATAGGCTGATTACAGTGGAGATGTATCATTTACAGAGGGGATATATCTATAAGCAGAGCGAGGGATGCTGCCGTGGCAAATGTATACAGTGTTGTACATAGTGCAGATTAGTATTTGAGGTCATTGGCGACAAGGTGTAGTAATCGGTCCAATGCAAAGTCACTTAATCCCTATGAGCCTGATGGCCGGTTGATGAGGGCCACAGCATGGGGGAAGAAGCTGTTGAGACCGGACAATGCGCTGCAGTTTGCCCTGGCCCTTTCCTCTCCATTTCTAATGTAAGACGTCAGCCTCCAGAACCAAATTTTCACTCCAACACTATACGGTATGAAAGTCCCGCCTACTTCCTGGATCATGTCCCACCGCATTTGAATGGTCTTCAAGATTACATCGTCAAATTCATGAAAATGCCGTTGTTTAAGATACAGTTGAAGTCTGAAGTTTACATACACCTTAGCCAAATAGATTTAAACTCAGTTTTTCACAATTCCTGACATTTAATCCTAGTAAAAATTCCCTGTCTTAGGTCAGTTAGGATCACCACTTTTATTTTAAGAATGTGAAATGTCAGAATAATAGTAGAGAATTATTTATTTCAGCTTTTATTTCTTTCATCACATTCCCAGTGGGTCAGAAGTTTGAATTTTGGCCCATTCCCCCTGACAGAGCTGGTGTAATCAAGTCAGGTTTGTAGACCTCCTTGCTCGCACACCCTTTGTCAGTTCTGCCACACATTTTCTATAGGATGAGGTCAGGGCTTTGTGATGGCCACTCCAATACCTTGACTTTGTTGTTCTTTGTTGTTCCACAACTTTGGAAGTATGCTTGGGGTCATTGTCCTTTTGGAAGACCCATTTGTAACCAAGCTTTAACTTCCTGACTGATGTCTTGAGATGTTTCTTCTATATATCCACATAATTTTCCTTCCTCATGATGCCATCTATTTTGTGAAGTGCACCAATCCCACCTGCAGCAAAGCACCCCCACAATATGCTGCCACCCCCGTGCTTCACGGTTGGGATGTTCTTCGGCTTGCAAGCCTCCCCCTTTTTCCTCCAAACATAACGATGGCCATTATAGCCAAACAATTCTATTTTTGTTTCATCAGACCAGAGGACCTTTCTCCAAAAAGTATCATCTTTGTACCCATGTGCAGTTGTAAACCGTAGTCTGGCTTTTTTATGGCGGTTTTGGAGCAGTGGCTTCTTCCTTGCTGAGCGGCCTTTCAGGTTATGTCGATATAGGACTAGTTTTACTGTGGATATAGATACCTGTCTTCTCCAGCATCTTTCACAAGGTCCTTTGCTGTTGTTCTGGGATTGATTTGCACTTTTCTCACCAAAGTACGTTCATCTCTAGGAGACAGAATGCGTCTCCTTCCTGAGCGGTATGACTGCTGTGTGGTCCCATGGTGTGTATACTTGTGTACTATTGTTTGTACAGATGAACGTGGTACCTTCAGGAATTCTGAAATTGCTCCCAAGAATGACACAGACTTGTGGAGGTCTACAAAAAAAATTCTGAGGTCTTGGCTGATTTCTTTCGATTTTCCCATGATGTCAAGCAAAGAGGTACTGAGTTTGAAGGTAGGCTTTGAAATACATCCACAAGTAAACCTCCAATTGACTCAAATTATGTTAATTAACCTATCAGAAGCTTCTAAGACCATGACATAATTTTCTGGAATTTTCCAAGCTGTTTAAAGGCACAGTCAACTTATTGTATGTAAACTTCTGACCCACTGGAATTGTGATCATTGAATTATAAGTTAAATAATCTTGTCTGTAAACAACTGTTGGAAAAATTACTTATGTCATGCACAAAGTAGATGTCCTAACCGACTTCTCAAAACTATAGTTTGTTAACAATTAATTTGTGGGGTGGTTGAAAAACTTGTTATAATGACTCCAACCTAAGTGTTTGTAAACTTCCGACTTCAACTGTATGTACAATTATATTCATGGCTTAATTTACCTCTAGAAGTAAATTCATCCACGAATACGAGTATAATTTGACATTTATTTTAATTTTCCGTCTTCATAAATGTTATGATATAATCTTTAAGGCCATTCAAAAACAGTGACACGATCCAGGAAGTAGGCAGGAGTTTCATACCGTATAGCCTAGCCAATGTATCACCTAACCCGCTAAGGTGAAATATAGTAATGTTTAAGGATTTTATTTATTTTGATAACACGAGTTAAAACATTTTTGTATGTGTGTGTAAAGTATGTAAATCCCTAAATGTATAATTCTCCCCTGCACTGCATAAAACTAACAGTGGATGTCTTCACAAAAATGTATATTAGCAAACTGACTAAAATAAAGCAATTTGATTTATTGGAAGAAGGATCAATGTGTTATATTACGATTGACTGTCTGATACCTTAAGACTGTCAAAAATAAACAAAACAACAGATTGATTTAGTATTTTGAATTTTGTCTCAAGAATCATTCTGTCGTCTCAAAAAACAGTCTATGAATGGTCTGCTGGAGAGAGGTATAGGGCACCTAAGTGGAACTGGGAGGGGATGCCTAGTATTTGGTGGTCATCCCTCAGACCCTATAAACTAGGGAGGAGGCAGTCAGGGGCACCATGGAGCCTGTCTCAAAGTCAATCATGGAGTGGTTGACTGTGCTGTTGCTGTTGGTAGAGGAGCCTGTACCCATCTGGCGGTCACGAATGCTTTGGATGTAACTCTGGAAGGCAAAGTGGTAAGGAAAAAATTACATTGATTCTCTAGGTCTAGGATGATATAAAATAATTGACACTGGTGACACACAATGTATATTAACTAAGTGCATAAACATTTTGAAATAAGTGTTTTAATCAAGCTCATTCATGCCCATTAGGAGTGAAGAAACTCACTGGGGCCAGGACGTCCCCAGCATAGCGCTTTAGGATTGGAGGCTTGCGATGGCGGTAAGTGCCCTGCTGGGGTCGTCTCCGGGCATCTCTTCGTCTGATTCGCATCAGTTGGACCTGTCTTTGTCGGCCACTGACAGGTACTTAGGGATGTTCAATGTAAATTAGCATAGGACAGAAAAAGAGCGAATTATGTTGTAGTCAGTTTTCATGTTAAGTGTAACCTAAGTATCAAATGAAGTAGTGATGACCGAGGAAGAAAGCATTCCATATTTTTTATGAAACTGCCACTCACCTTCTGTGTGGGACACTCCTTTGGCAGTGAGCATCCATTGCACCAGCACCCCCATCAGACTGAATAGAGGACATACACCTGTTATAACCCAGCTGTACCAGCAGAGGGAACGAGGAGGAACCTGAGACAGGATGTCGTACGCATGGCCAGCCAGCAGCGACGTCTCTACGAAGAAGTCCACACACGCCATCACCACAGCGGCACCAACTGCAGCCGTGGAGAGCACAGTGAATAGTTTCTGCCACTGCAGTGTGAGAATGGCACAAAAGGTGCTCGTGGCCAGGAGGGCACCGAGAGGCGCCCATAGGGGGGTAAGGCTGTAAAACTGTCCGACAACCAGCAGATTGGCAAGGGTGAGCAGACTCCCCAGATGTAGGCCAGTAATGATGAACCCCACAGTCTGTACCAGCATAGTCACCAGGCCACAGAGCACAGCCACTCCCAGGAGGATGCCTACTTTAGTCTCTGTAGTCAATTGGGTGTCCAGCACAGGCTCTTTATGGTACAACATGCCGACTAGTGCAGACCCAAACATGAAGCCGGACAGAAACATGACCATCTTAAAGCAGCGGTATCCTAAAGAAAGAGAGACAAGTGGAGGGATGTTAAGTAAGAAAAGATGGAGAAGGAAGCAAAGTGTACTTAAAGGGCAACTCCACCACTTTTTAACCTAATTTTCATTATCTCCAGCACAATACCATTGTCTACATATGTGAAAACAATGGATTTCTAAAATAAATATGTAAAAAAGTGCTATACTATGACATCAAAAGCTAAAACATTTAGAAAACAGTGATTTTCAAACTCTATGACATTCGTGGTGATGTGGAGCAAGAAAATACCCTCTCTCTGGCTAGAAACTTGTTGCAGGTTTTGAAAATCACCGTTTTTAAAAAACGTTTAATGTCACAAAGAAGCATTTTTTTGGGACCTTTTTGTCTTTTTAACCACAGATCATAGAAACGAGACATTTTCACATATGTATGTTGCTGGAGATTAAGAATATGAGGTTAAAAAGTGGTGGAATTGTCCTTTAAGTGTACTAGGTTTGACTGAGTTGGGATATATTCCTAAAAAGTCATTTGTGGACTAGATTTTGTCTTTGGTAAACTGTACAGTTTGCAGAATATTTGAGAGATATAGTTAACTTCACATGAGGCATAGTCTGCTTAAGACAATCTAAACATGTCTATTATCAGACAACATTCACAGCGAGTGCATCTGTTGGGTTTAATGGATTTGGACCAGGCTAGGAGGCTACCTGAATTATCCCAGATGGCTGTTCTCCAACTCTCTCGCAGCGGAATGCAGCAGAACCAGGTGGCCCATCTGCCTCTCTCTCCTAGCCTACCCTGGAAGTTATCCACTTTATATCCCGGGCTGGCCCAGCCCAGACACCTGGCCCTGCTGTGTTTACTGTAAGGTTACAGTATAGGTAGGGTATATCATCAATAGACTCAAAGTGAGCTGATGAAATAGTTTCACTTAGTCTGATTGGGTTAAATGTCAACTGAAAGGTTCTGGCCTTTCTAGGGAGTTTTTCCCTAGCCACCATGCTCCTACACCTGCATTGCTTGCTGTTTTAGGCTGGGTTTCTGTACAGCACTTTGAGATATCAGCTGATGTAAGAAGGGCTTTATAAATAAATTGGATTTGATTTGGACTGGGAATTAAATAATGATGCATCTACAGTGGAGCATTGGATTGTTTTGTGTTAATGCTGTAGTTAAATTGCAGATATGCCTATCATATTTTTAATGTGTATGTCTTGAGAGTACACATGTGCAAGTTCCAACTGTCCTCTATTACAGGCCAGGAACTTACCAAAAAAGCAGTAGATGAGGCCGAACAGAAAGCATACTGAGCAGACGATGGATGGGATGAGGTCATACTTCCTAGTGAACCCCAACTCACACGCATCCTCTTCAGCCACGCCATAGAGGATATATTGATCCTCTTCAGCCTGCCTCTGCACTGCCCCATCAGTGACCAAGAGTGAGCTGGGGTTTGCCATCTTGGAGCAGTCGTTTAACAGGTTAGGATAAAGACTGTGCTTTTGTTTAGCAATTTAGGCCATCTGTGTAACTGTGTTGTTTTCCTGTCTTAATCTCACGTGGGAGCATATTTCAACAGTCAACACCAAGCCAGGATATTGTCAGTATTCCATTGGGACAGGACTTTGCTTCATTCATTTAATTAAAGAATTTGACGAATGCTTCATTTTGGTAGAATGTAAGAGCTGAGGAAACAGGGAGTTCCTATGAGAAGTGTGTAAATCAGACCCTTTCCTGTACTGCACCTGCAACAAGAGGAGAGGAGAGTCAAATACATCCAGAGAAAATTATTACCCCTTTAATAGGCAGATTATAAATGATCAAACTGGATATTACTCTATGTACCTAGTCTCCACATATACATCTAAGGTGTTGTCTAAATAATATGCATAGAGACGGTAATTTCTGTACTACACAGGAACCAGAAAAGGAAACTGAGATCCTCTCTGGGTCATGCATCTTTTTCTTGACCCTTTGTTAAAATGCAGGATGCAGCTGAGGAAATGAGGGGTGGATTGATGCCGACTGAGTCATTGAGCCTCTTTGTTTTGAACATATGTTATAAGCGCTCCAATCACAAAACAATGCTAAGCAAACAAACACCCCAACAGTAGGACATATCGTTCCAAAACTTTAAAAAGGAATTGTGGGGGAAACTATGTAACACAATTTAGAATAATCTGGAAAAAGTTTAAAAAAGCTATATCCTCAGCATTCAAACCACATCCACCTTGGTGACCACATACTTAACTCTTCACCCAAGGAGAAATTGTGTTGCCTTAGTCTGACTAGCAACAGAGTATGCTCTACGTTGAATGGCCTTATAAGCTTTCCAGGCAGATCCCCAGATAATTGAATTAGAGGCCTATTAGCAGAGTCTAGCTAGCCTCATGTCCTGCTACCTGCTACCTGTTTGTAAGTCACAAAGAAAACACTATCACTTTCTATGGCACCAATCAAGGGACCTTTGCTATTATAATATAACCTCATGTCAGGATGATAAACGCTTCATTTTTGATAATGAATTAAAACTGAACACTGAGCCATCTGCCAAAAAGAGACTTCCTGTGAAAATATATATTTATAAAGTCAGACACATAAGCACCTCATTATCAGTTATTAACAAAGTAGTCATATTCAACAGGCATTACATGAGTGGTAAACCATATTCCACTTGTTTGATCATTAATAGATATAGGATCACATATTTGGATCTGACATTAGCAGACATATGCAGACCAGAGAGTATTTGAGGTCATGAGTTTACAAATACTGTTCTCATGAATCATTTTAAGAGTCTGAAAATAAGTAATCTTACCTGACATGCGGCATATCCAGAATTACAAACTGCGATGAGAAGAAATAGGACTGCTACTCATTTGACCCTTGGAGGAGTTACATTAGTTTGTTCTGTCTATGCTGCGTTGAGGACAACCTACTCGTGCGTGCGTCCCTCTCAGATGTGGCCACTGGACCTCTGACAGCGTCAGACATCAGTGCAAGAGAGTGACCATCTGTGCCAAGCTTGTTCTATAGATCAGAGGTGAGGCAATATTGTTGTTGTCCACATGATGTCTCTCCAGTCATACAGATTTACAATTTACAACAGAGGAAAGATTGGTTAAATCCATTGCCAGACAGGTTCCATCATGAGTCAGGGATGGAATATGGAAGTTTAAGTTCTGGAAAAAGTGAGTGTTCCGGGAAAGAGGTGATATTCTGGATGCCATGAGTAAACAGCTCACCCATACTACAGAATAATGAAATGCACTCATGTAGTCTTGTATCTCAGTGTATATGCAAATGTTAAATAAATGGCTTGTCAGAACAGAAAAATTCACTCACAAGCTTGATAAATGAAATGGTGCTTCATGATGACGTTATCAACCACTGATGTTTATTTTTTTTAGATTGTGCACATACACATTTTATTTATACGACTGACAGATTAGTTATGAAACTCACAGAATGTACAGAGGTATATTTACAGACATACAGTTTGCAGTAGCTACTGGATTGAGATTGGAGAAGGATGAGAAAGCATGCCTCAGTCTATACCCAATTTGCCATTTACACATATATCCAGCAAAAGATCACAGTCAAAATGTCACAGTAACACTGCATGGGCACGAACACTATTAAGCCAAATATCATGTGAAAAAGAGCAGATTAAAAATGACAATGGGTTTACTCATACTCCCAGAGCACTGAGCTGCAATGATGTTGAAATCAGCAGTAAAATAGAGCTGTCATGCAGCATTGAGCGGCAAATAAAGATGCTATACTAAATGTCCATCAGTCATGTACTGAGTATGTGTGTTGCTGTGTTTGAAATAAATCAATGGGGACAATTGTCCCACATCTCAAACAAGATAGGATAGAAGTAAAAAAATATATATGTATGTATTTTTGTAAAATGTCCCCAAAATGTTGCATGATGAATCATGTTGCCGATTTTATTTCAGAGAGTAATTTATGCAATATTTTGATGCACTGTTCACTGAACCATTATTTTTGGTGACCGGATTTAATAAACAGAGCTGGCGAGATTGTCAGATGTTTTCTGTTATTTATTCAAAGGGAGATGTACGTTCTAGGTTTGTAACAGAATAAGCATGTACTAGAGCCAACCTTTCCCAATTGATAGTTAGAAAAGTTATGATTCTAGACACATCTTTAAAAGACGGCCTCTTGATGCTCCTTAAAGAGAACTGTGAAGGCTATCATGAAATGTATAAGACTCATATATTTCCCCCAAAAGGAATGCACAGCATAAGGATATTGGGTTTAAAAGACAACCAAGGGAAGTCTCCTCAGAGGGTTGATACTGACACTGTGGAGATTAATCTGACTGAATAACTCTAACCTGCTGGCAAAGTGGGAATCACTGACTGTCCTTGTTGCACCACCTATATTTCACTACTCATCATAAATCACATGTAGTGAAACCCCATCACGGAGTTATATGAGGCTTATGGGGTATATAGAAATCTGTCGTGACGTGACTATCATTAATCTGATGACTGTTATTTATTTTATCAACTAACTATGTTTAAATGTTACTTATGATTAAATGAATCATATGACAATTAACTCATTAGGAATTTGGGGCACCACGGAATAAGTTGTTTAACAAGTTACCATCTCCCAAATGAAACTCGAAAATACATAAATAAATGATACATCAATAACAGTCACTTATTAATCATTACCCCATCAGTCTCATTCTGAACCCCAGCCTTTCTGAATATTCAGTACTACACAAATTGATTTAATCATTTATTTACCAACTAACTAAATAATAACACCAAATATATATGCAAACACAGAATAATAATAACACAGAATACACATACACACCAGAACAGAGAGGCACGTTTTGCTCTTGATTGTAATCAGAGGTCTGATATAAACACTATGCGTGCCAGACTCTCTTGGCTGAGAGTTGAGAGACAGACTGCACCACTTATTTTTATAAGATACATTAATGTGTTGGAAATCCCAAATTGTTTACATAGTCAACTTACACACAGCTCTGGCACACACACTTATCCCACCAGACATGCCACCAGGGGTCTTTTCAAAGTCCCTAAATCCAGAGCAAATTCAAGAAATCGTACAGTATTATATAGAGCCCTTATTGCATGGAACTTCCTTCCGTCGCATATTGCTCAAATAAACAGCAAACCTGGTTGAACAAAAACAGATAAAGCAACACCTCAGGGCACAACGCCTCTCCCCTATTTGACCTAGATAGTTTGTGTGGATGTACTGATATGTAGGGTATGCGTGCCTTGACATTTTATTTATGTAGTTCTGTCCTTGAGCTCTTCTTGTCTTGATGTTCTGTATTATGTCATTTTGTGTTACATTTCATGTTTGGTGTGGACCCCAGCAAGAGTAGCTGCTGCTTTTGCAACAGCTAATGGGAATCCTAATAAAATGCCAAATACCAAATACATGAGATAAAAGAACCCTAGTGGATTGACAATATATGATGGCTGGTTATACATATGGAGAGGGGGGGTAGGTAAAGAGAGGGAGAGACAAAGAGGGAACACTTGGATACATTCAGAACCTACGCTCAAAGGAATAGTAATACTTTGCACATGAACCTCCACTCATTCGGATAAGAAATGGAATGTATATATTTACGCATAGATGTCTTTCTCTGTCATTTCTCTGTTGAAACCAATCGATCCGTCTATGGGGAGTGGCTCGATGTAAGGCTCTGGTTGTCCACCAGAGGTCACAATGTACTTCTTAGTTGTAGAGCTTCTCTGGTAGTGAAGTGTTTGTTTGAACAAGTACTTCAGATGCACCAACGGTTGTCTGAGATGGGAAGTCTTCCTTCCCTCCTCGTGTCTTTAGTCAAATTCTAGGACCACTTTTACATGCACAGCTTCAGACTGTGAATGTTCTGGTCTTTATCTTTTTCACTCTGTTGAGTGTTTCAGAGTTTCTAACCATTTCAATTTGTAGCCACCGCTCCACGCTTCCTGATCTTTAACCATTCGTAACGTCCGGCTCACACCATCTGTCTGCATGGTCTCAATGGTTGATTATTCAGGGTTCAGCTCCCGACCACTTTACACGCCAGTAGTAACACAGCAATGTACTGGTCTCACCATTTCAGCCATGTAGCCACTGCTCCATGCTATCTGGTCTGGTAGTTTCAACCATTCATAATGTCTGTCTACTTGGTTTAATGTAAATTTAGTTAGCGAGTCCTTTTATCCTCGGGTAAAAAGGGTGTGTTCCATCACGTCGTCTGTGCTCACTTGGGCGTGGTTACTGACTGGGCACAAATTTATATGAAAAACAATTATCTAATTTAGAAAGTTAAAATGACATTGCTATCTTCACAAAAGTATTCTCATATTTAATCATATATTTTATACCGCATTTAGATGTAAACTTGATACATAGAATGCGTATACTTTCAGAGTTACAGTTACTTTGTTATACCATCCTTAATGACATCACAAAATAATAAACAATATGACATGATTATTCTTGATGATCCCCACGGATCCCCACGGACCATTCTTAACATTCCTATCTTACGAATATTGCTCCAAAGTTCATTCTCTTGGAGAAAAGGGTTTTGGCGGCAATAGTCTCTCTGTAACAAAAGGAGATTTATTTCCCAATACTGCAGTGAAAGAAAGAGTCGTCTGTTGCAAACTATTTATGACCGGGTGTTAAGAGTCATAAAACTGTCCCAACTCACCCCCTTTCCTCTCCTGTGAGGGGGGGGTCTAGCTATCTGTCAGCCATTTGCAAAGCTGATCTGGCACCTTTGATCCTCACCAAAGAGAGAGAGTCATGACAAAGCTATGGTTTTGAGATTATGCTGACGCCACAATCTATGTGCTGACGAGGTAGTTGTTGTATTGTATTAGGATCCCCATTAGCTGTTGCAAAAGCAGCAGCTGCTCTTCCTGGAGTCCACACAAAACATGAAACATGACATAATACAGAACATCAATAGACAAGAACAGCTCAAGGACAGAACTACACTTAAGTATCAAAAGTAAAAGTAAAGTATAAACCATTTCAAATTCCTTATATTAAGCAAACCAGACTGCACAATTTAGATTTTATTTTTTAATGGGCGGATAGCTAGGGGCACACTCCAACACTCAGACATAATTTGCAAAGGAAGCATTTGTGTTTAGTGAGTCCGCCAGATCAGAGGCAGTAGGGATGGCCAGGGATGTTGATGTGTGAATTGTGTGTGAATTGGACCATTTTCCTGTCAAAAGGTAATGAGTACTTTTGTGTGTCAGAGAAAATGTATTTTCTTTAGGAATGTAGTGAAGTAGAAGTTGGCAAAACTAGAAATAGTAAAGTAAAGTACAGACACCCCCAAAAACTACTTAAGTAATACTTTAAAGTATTTTTTACTTAACACCACTGATTTTGATATTTGTCCCTACTTGCTATTTCTGCCCTCTATCCATGTCAAATATGATCACATCACATGCAGCAAAATGTTTCTGAACACTTCTAAATTAATGTGGATGTTACCATGATTACTGATAATCATGAAGGAATTGCCCAATAATGATGAGTGAGAAAGTTACAGATGCACAAAGATCATGCTGGCAGGGTAGCTTAGTGGTAAGAGCGTTGGACTAGTAACTGGAAGGTTGCAAGTTCAAACCCCCGAGCTGACAAGGTACAAATCTGTCGTTCTGACCCTGACCCTGAACTGTTCCTAGGCCATCATTGAAAATAAGAATTTGTTCTTAACTGACTTGCCTAGTAAAATAAATAAAAATGCCCCCAAAACATGCAATGTTTGGGGGGTATGTTATTTATGCCTCTAACTTTCTTACTCATCATTATTCACAATTCATTCATGATTATCTGTAATCATGGTAGCATCCACATTTATCAAGAATTGTTCAAAAACATATTATATTCTTAATTACTATAAAAGTTACTCCAAAATAACACAATACATTATTTACCATTAATTTCTATTGTGCAAAACACAACCAAAACAAAGTGCAAATGCATCCAAGCATGTAGAGTCCCAAGCTCGATGTAGTCATTGCGTGCTAGGAATATGGGACCAAATACTATATTTTGGACTTCTTTAAAACACATATAAGTGAATTTGTCCAAATACTTATGACACCTTCAAATGGGGCACTAGATACATAAAGTGTTTTCATTTCTAAATGGTAAAAAAGATAGGTATGAAAATACCTTCAAACTAAAGGTGACATTCTGAACTGTTGCTTCATATGAAACATTTGATCTCAAATCTAAAATGCTGGAGTATAGAGCCAAATGAAAAGTTTTAGCTTCACTGTCCAAATAAATACGTAGGGGGGGGGGGGGGGGGGGGGTATATTTTATACCTACAGGCACTGTTGCTCACAGACATATCAAACCAAAAGGTTAATCATTTCTCAAGAGCTTTCTACATGGGGTTCTTTATGGCACTGCTGATTTGGAATTCTGAAAGTGTATTGATTATGACTGACCATTTACCCTCCATAAATGAAAGGTGTTTTTCACTTCAGTGGTCCAGCCAGGAACTGTGGTATTTGACTCCATTCATTTAAAATGGTTGTGGCATGGGCATAGTCAACAGAGAATACATTCAGTCGGATGTTTCAGATGTCTCATCTAGCCAATGTTTGTGAGTTAGATATAGCATATTAGTTGTACACACTGTAGGCGCAGAATCTGCACCTTTTGTTGTTGTTGACAGAACCTGCACCTTTTGTTGTTGTTGACAGAATCTGCACCTTTTGTTGTTGTTGACAGAACCTGCACCTTTTGTTGTTGTTGACAGAATCTGCACCTTTTGTTGTTGTTGACAGAATCGGCACCTTTTGTTGTTGTTGACAGAATCAGCACCTTTTGTTGTTGTTGACAGAACCTGCACCTTTTGTTGTTGTTGACAGAACCTGCACCTTTTGTTGTTGTTGACAGAATCTGCACCTTTTGTTGTTGTTGACAGAACCTGTGGAGAGTGGAATCCCTAGAGGTACGAGGATCTGGGATGATAATTTTTATGGAGTGAACAGTGTCCGTATGATACCGTATGTAAATAAGATTTTTATGGAGTGAACTGTGTCCGTATGATACCGTATGTAAATAAGATTTTTATGGAGTGAACAGTGTCCGTATGATACAGTATGTTATTAAGATTATTTTTGTGTGTGTTTTCTTGTGAATATATTGTATGTCAAAGAGAATATTGTAACTTGTTGGGTATTTATTTCATTTGTAATTTCATTCCCATTAATTCCAATATTGAGCACTGGAGAAACCACATGTCTTCATTCTACCCTCGTGGAAATCCACGAGAAAATACATTGAGTTCCACTTGTTGCATCACTTGGAGAATATACAAGACGCACATGTTTAACTGCAGTTTCAATAATGCCAAAATAAACAATAGGTGCTTTTCAATCATAGCATTGTGTTTTTCATGAGAATGAATTGTAGAGGGTGGTAGAAAGTTACATTCATAGGCCCAATTCATAGGCCTATGTATATCAAATAGTTTTCCATAACATACCCTATACTAGGCCTACACCACACTACTACCATAAGATTCCTGCATGTCAACCAAAGAATGTAGGATATCGCTGAACAGTTTAGAGAAGTTTGACGTGTCTATTGTTTGTCATGCAGCAGCAACCCAACCTAACAATACTCTTGGGTTCTCTGTAAGCTCCATTTGTTTTATCGGCCTTTTGACTTTGTATGAAAAAGAACAATACGGTATATTATTGAGCTGTTGTTAAGACATGTGGGCCTTTCTGTCTCTAGGCAAGGCTTAGTTATAGAGAATATATGTTTTTCTTTTCCTTCTCAGGGGAAGATCTAACAAAGGTTTGTGTCGACAAAATGGCCACATAAATTACTAGTAAAATGGACGTGTTTTGGTGTATTTCTTATCTGTACAGCCTTTGCGGCCTCAGATTTACCATGTCCATTTCAGGACATCCTCTCTCTTCCTTTGAAAGTCTCTTTCAAAGTCTAAAATGAATTTCACAAAGTCTACAAAGTCTGCACTTGCAATTATACTTTTGGCGTAGATGTTCTATCTATTTCTATGATTCATTTCCTAAAATAATCTAGCATTTTATGCCTCTTTCACAAACTAAACTTGTCCATCAGTTCTGTGGATTTGAAGCAATTTCCAGACTGAACGTTCTATCTCTGAGAATCTACTCTGAGGTTCTGAAGCCTTGTCACCCAAGGCTTACCAAACAGCTTAGAAGTTGTACTGTATGCCTGAAATCTGCACTTCTTTTTGACAAAACCCGGGAGAACTTGAAATCCCCAGGGGAAACAAGAAAATGCAGTCTGTGAATATCATTCTAAGACATCTGAGGTGACTGAATCTCTGGTTTGAACATTGTCCCATTGTCTTGTCTCAGCCAAAACTCCCAGTAAACAATGAAAATGATTTGTTAGTGATCAACCACAGTGATATAAGAGTAATTATAAATATGTTATGACAAATGTTCCTAAATACAAGGCTGCATTATGTGGTCAAATCTATTGTTGTGGCTTCCTGACAGGGCCATAATGACTACTGTCTGCATGGGACAGAAAGGGATACATTTTTACTTCGATTTATTACCGGCACAGAAGAGATTCCAGGCAAAGGAATGTGTTAGTGGATATATCAAAGTCATTTTTAATACAGCTAAATCAGTCATGCACTCTTTTGCCCTTCCTGATTAGAAACCTGACCAGCCATAGCTGCTACACGATTACAGACATCTTTACCTGGGGGAAAGATCATCTGCCTGGTGATTTACATGTTGTGATTCTATCCACATTTCAGTCTTAGCAAATTAATGCTCTCCGTGTATGGGTAAACACTTTGAGATCTCATGAATACAAATATATTCATCTTTCCTGGATACTTAACAGAGAGTTTGAATGGCTTATGACTACAAAATATTAAATCAAATATTATTTTATTCACTAATTGAAAAAGATCTGATGTGCAAACACCAATTAGTGGGAGAAAAAAAATTGAGCTGCCTGTGTAAACTCAGGCATTGTCCAAAAGACAAATGGAATAGAAATGTCATTCACCACAAGGATCAACAAGGTGTCCCGCCAAAAGATCCCTTGCGATGTTCCGTGGTAAAAGAGCAATGCCCATCCATTATGGATTCAACTTCAAGTGTCTTAAAGACCAGCAGCCCCTCAGGAATATTGCATTGCAGTGAAGTGCTGCTGAACTATATATCACACCGCATCTGTGAGCAGCAATATCATCCTGGAAGTGGAGCCTGAAAGAAAGTCTCCTGTAAAAACCCTATTTCCCGTGGACTTCTATTGTTCTATGACTGCCTTCTATGCAGGACACATACTAGTCTTTGTGAAATTGCCTTTTGCTGCACAGTAATTGTTTTAAGCAGATGTCTTAGCCATATTGGAATATATAAAGTGTCATATGTCCTCTCGGCTCAGTCTAGAATATGCTTTATTTCCTTTCTTTGTGACTTAGGGGATGGTGTGTTCAGCTGCTTTTTGCCCCAGAGAGCATGAGACATCAAGATAAAAAAATGACAAGACATCTGTCAGATGCAGCGAAAGCAATATAAAAACGTATCATCTGGGGATAACACATGTATTGCTTTGTTAATCAATCAGCTGATCTTTCTGAATGTTAGGTGGATAACTATGTTTTTCCCGGGTTAGCATTCACACTACGTAAACCCAAGTTAGGACAATTATAGACACTGTCAGTCACCATGAGGAGATGGGATAAAAACATGAATCTTTTCATATGTCCATCCATTTGCAGAAGAGCAAATGCCATAATAGCTGTCTGATGCTTTCAAGTCAGTCATAAACCTATAGCAAACATTTCAGATTAAATGTGTGGCCATCACACTGTACCCTGACCTTTTCATATAGGGTTATATGTTTGGTTTTGTAGTTAGTGAACATCAGGGCTTTTTCAAATAGATGTAGATGTGTGAGAGAGAAATTGATACAGATTTAAATACTGTAAGGACATCATAGCCGTGTTCACAGGGAAATGTTCTTCCTACTGGCATTGAATGAAAGTATGTTTCCTGCTGTTCACTGTAGCTTACTACTTGAATTGTGTTACGCTTTTGAAATCCTTTCATCTCCCAAGTGGCTGAACACAGCCTGAAACATGTGGTCCAGATTAATATGGTCAAACTACCATCCCGGCACTGACAGAATGTGACTGGTGCTCAGTAAATCTGGGTGACAATGCCAACACATGGCCGAAATATTAATAAGATGGATGACATGTAGTTTCCTCCAGGACTGGTGTGTGATTTGCTCTATGATTGATAGAAAGAGGCAACCTGTGAGCCACATGCTTAGGGAGAAAGTGTAGACAGATCACCCAAGCCACACGCACTGTTACTTTACTGACTAGGTCATCTGTATCAGTCTGTTGGCCAGCCTTGTCTGAAAACCCATTCTGTTATTCAATACGGAACGGAAGGAATTATTTGGCCAACTTAGTCAATATCTATCGACTTAGGCAAGTCCCTGTTTGTTTCTGCAGGAAACACATATACGCTTCAGTTCTCTCTGAGCCAATGACGTTTGTGCCTCGGAAGGCTGCTTTTAAACTGCTGCTTGACTGGTTATGGTTCTGGAACTGGCAGTAAACAATCCTGAATATGCCTTCTGAACTTTCATCCAATGAACTCAAACATTATGTTATAAAACGGTTCGGTAGACTGCTAGTGTTAAAAGGTTTTTATCTTGTTCTACCCTGAAAACCATTTTAATTGGACTTAGAAGCATAGATTAAAGCTAACAAAATGATCTGCCACCTCCCCCACCTTACCTCTGTTTATTAAAGCCTCAGAGCATACTGAAAGGAGATCTAAAACTAATTCAATGTGCTTAGACTCTTTAATAACTTTGATATTTTCTTTGCTGAAGAAATTCATTCTGATTGCCATCAAAATGGCCATTGCAGTAGCCTTGATAAAAATGATGGAGACTACAATGGGTGCTCTATTATTGAGACTACATGGGTGCTCTATTATTGAGACTACAATGGGTGCTCTATTATTGAGACTACATGGGTGCTCTATTATTGAGACTACAATAGGTGCTCTATTATTGAGACTACAATGGGTACTCTCACAGACTTTATTATGTCTTGTGTGTCTGATTGCCCAAATATGAAGTACACGCCTTTGGGTTTCTTTTCTCTTTGTTGTTAATGTCCAATAAATGTCTGAAATATAAACCTCTATATTCAAATAAATAAATCAACTAATACTTTGCAATTATCCTATACTGTCTGCTTCTCCTCATCCTCCTCACCTTTCTTCCTCTCAGCCTTCTTCTAGCTCTTTTTCATCCTTGTATGCTTCTCAGGAAAATGCAACCTATAGTATACAGGGATTCATTCAAAGAAACTGTAGACAACACTGAAAACTATGCCCTGTTAGAAACAGGGTGATAAAATACATAAGGTTTAACTGTCGGACATGAGCAGGAACAGACATAGACGCCTGAAAGATGGCTTGTTTCTCAGTGTTACCTCAGTACATGATATTCCAGGCAATGCATAATTCATATTCAGACAGGGAAGAGGATTAATAACCATGAAATGAAAAAATAAAAAGAGACCATTTGAGTGGACTCTTCAGTGCTGCATAATAGACATCCTGAAAACCAAAACAGATATGATTCACCTCTCCATACAGAATGGCTATTGTCTGTCTCTGCTGAGCCTTTGATTGTGCTGGTTTGAATCCTAATAGTGAGGAGGTAGACACCCTTGAGGGGAAAGAGGTGGATGAATTACTTCCATCCCTATCATAATGAGGCTTAGCAGGCTACATGTGAAAAGCATGGCACAGAAGAGTGCCTTGTTGTCAGAGCAGCTTTGTATAACTGCATTAGTAGTCTTACAACACACATACCGTCTTAATGGTGTGGTGCACAGGTTATGCATGGCCATGGCTGGGTATGAGTGTCTACCCCGCCATCAATATTAAAATAATATGATTCCTCGGGAATAGACACCATCCATCAAAATAACATGTTCATATCAGTTTGGATAAAGGATGCACTACCCACATTATATTGCGGTATGTGAAAAAACAGTCTACAGTAAAGTCTAAAAGTTTGAGACTCAAACCTCTTGCAGTCAGAATGCCTCCCTTTTCATTACATTCTTTCTATTTTAGTCGCTGCAGGCAATTTAGAGTAAAATTCACAAATGTGAACTGTGTAGCTAATCTTATCTGATGCAAATGTTAAAAAAAAAACTATGTCCCTAGAAACCTCTTAAAATTCAGCTGAACCCCCCCCCCCCCCACCCCCACCCAGTGTGAAGCATACTAAATTTGATTGTGCAGAAAGTTATCTTGGTTTCAGAGAAAGAAGCTCATAGCACAGGGGGGGGTAAAAGAGATAATGAACAGTAAGAATTACCCCTCTCTGGCTTTAAATGTAGAGCTTGATGAGAAAGGAATGGCTCTTATAATGTCTGAAAGATTGGAAGAAATCTCTTCACACCATAACCAGAATCCTGAGAAAAAAATATCTTAAGGAAGATTTGTATTTTATTTTTATGAACAGGGTGGGGTGGACATAACCATAAACACTAATAAGGTTCAGTGGAACGCAATGTAAATGGATGTTTGTTGTAGTATGGATACTCATCCATTGTTTATGACTGTCTATGATCATCACTGAGGCTGTGTGAGAACACAATGTTGCTGTAACCTGGCAAGCATCTGAAGCAGAGCAGAGCTGCGTAAAAATCTGGGACCTGGCAGGTCCCCAGTATAGAACCACTATTTACCAAGCACAACATTACTGTCAAACCAACTGACACTGTTGAAGGGGGAGGGGGAGGGGGAGGGGGGGGGGGATCATCACCATGCAAACTGAAAGGGAATGTTTAGCTGATAAATGTATGCTTTCAAGGAAAATGTTACAGGGAAATTAATGAACTGGAATTTGAAAAAAAGTATTGAATAGAGTATTTGTCTAAGCCTCTAAATATATTTTTCTTCCAAATGGGCCAATTTGAATGTAAATCTATAAAAGACGTTTTAACATCTTGGTGGGAAATCAAACAAGCACAAATTATAGAGGGAAATAACTAAAAGACAGTAGAGAAAAACAACAGCAATCTAATACATTTTTATAGGCCTGAAATAGCCTAAATTTCAGTGATTGCAGCCAAAGATTTGAGCAGTGTGTTGTTGGCGCTGTTCACTGGGGTGGTGCTGAAATTGATGGATGTCAAACTTGACTTGTGTTCATTTCCTACAGGATCTCAAACTGACAGGCAGTGTATGGAACTCTAGTAATCAACTGGGATGTTTTGAAAACAATTTGACGTACATGCCAATGTAAAGCTGGATATTTCCACTGCAGTCCATTCAGTTTTTGAATGTTTGAGTTTCAGATTGTATAAACAATCAGGCCAGTTGCCTCCCAGTTTAATTACTTAACTTTATAGCAAATAACTTGCCTGCTCGCTCTTCTACAAATATTGGACAAAAGCATGATGGTTGGTCACCTTTAATTCAATGAATTGCTCAAATTAATCACAAAAATCAAGTCCCCAAAAAGCTATATGCAATATATTAATAAAACATTCCATCTTCCACACTGTCACATTTTACAACAGGATTTACATGCTTCAACGTACATAGACCAGAACAGATACTGTACAGTGTGATGAGCGCAATAGTTTCAGAGGTTTCAAGAGGCCAACAAGAAAATGTCAAACAAACCAACAAACCCACAACCTGCATGAAGGTGTTTTGATGATATTAGTCATGTGACATTCAAGCCTTTACTTCTTGTAAATGACAGGAGTCCACAACTCAGAGGCTGCAGTCCTGCTGTTTATGTTTCTACCTGGATCTTCAATGATGAATTATTGTTATTGATTGACTAACCTGCTGCTCTAAGTTTGAATGAGTTTCTGATCAAAATGCAAAGATTAATACCAGGGATAGTCTCCAACCCTCATGAGTTCTACAGCCAATATTTTAGATTGTTTGGTTGACTGAATGTCTTTTAACAAGCAGACAATGGGTTTTTAACTAGAAACTCTCTACCTAAATATTAGGTGATTTACTGTAGGTTTGGGCTGTGGTATAAGAATGTAAACTAGGCCTCCCGGGTGGCGCTGTACTGCAGCGCCAGCTGTGCCATCAGAGTCCCTGGGTTCGCGCCCAGGCTCTGTCGTAACCGGGAGGTCCGTGGGGCGACGCACAATTGGCCTAGTGTCGTCCGGGTTAGGGAGGGCTTGGTCGGTAGGGATGTCCTTGTCTCATCGCGCACCAGCGACTCCTGTGGCAGGCCGGGCGCAGTGTGCGCTAACCAAGGTTGCCAGGTGCACGGTGTTTCCTCCGACACATTGGTGCGGCTGGCTTCCGGGTTGGATGCGCGCTGTGTTAAGAAGCAGTGCGGCTGGTTGGGTTGTGTATCGGAGGACGCATGACTTTCAACCTTCGTCTCTCCCGAGCCCGTACGGGAGTTGTAGCGATGAGACAAGATAGTAGCTACTACAACAATTGGATACCACGAAATTGGGGAGAAAAAAGGGGTAAAATAAAAAAAATAAAAAAGAATGTAAACTATAGCAGATGGTCAATACATTTCAACAGTAAATGACAAAGTGTATGTACAAGAAAAAAGTACATTAGTACTGACCTTTGACACATATGGTAAAAATACTGTACATCACATTAATGGTGACCCTACGCACATGGCCTTTATTTTACACAAAGAACTGCTCTCAATTTTGTCCTTCTGTCAGGCAATGCTGAACATAGTGCCAGTGTCCCCACAGTCATCTGTGAAGTTGACACTCTTAACACTGACATCCTCCTGCTCTGTCTGCTCATGGCTCTCACGGGAAGAGTCTTTCATGACACTGTAATACACTGGCACACTGTACTTGGTAACTTTCTCTGGGTCTTGGCCCTTGCACTTGCAAAGCTTTTTGAAGGCGGCCCGGAACTTCTGAGACATGAGGTTGTAGATGATAGGGTTGATGGCGCTGTTGACGTAGATGCACATGCGGCAGAAGAGCAAGAACCACGTGTTGAGGTAGGGTGGGTCCATGAAAGAGTTGACCACCACCAGTGTCCGGTATGGCATCCAGAGCAAGGCGAAAAGAATCACCACCACTGCTAGCATCTTTGTAACCTAAATGATGGGGAGGGGGGGGAGGGGGTTTAGAAAAAATGGTGTTAAAATATTCAGGTTCTTCATAATATTGTAAATGTTACTACAGTGTCATAATAATTGACTCAAATGTTTCTGGTTGTTTGTTTGACTGATGAAAGGACTTTAGGACTACATTTCAAATTGCAAAGACAAAACATTTGTTTTTCTGGCGTAGAGTTGAACAGTCTAATGATGGTAAACAAAGCTATAATTAACGTAAGGTGATAATATCAGGATGTTATGAACTTTGAAACCATTACTATGGGCCTGCTGCTGTATCTTCCACACTACATTGATGAACTATGCACTAGCCTGCATTGTGTAGATAAACTACACACTACATTGATGAACTATGCACTAGCCTGCATTGTGTAGATAGACTACACACTACATTGATGAACTATGCACTAGCCTGCATTGTGTAGATAAACTACACACTACATTGATGAACTATGCACTAGCCTGCATTGTGTACATAAACTACACACTACATTGATAAACTTTCAAAGTGGAATTATTTTGTATATTGTAGCCTAAATTATTATTTGAACACATTTTGTATTTTGTCAATTTAAAAGCCTTTGATTACTATTTTCCACAATAATTCACAAAATGTAGTTTACCTGTTTTCTTGACGTCACTGCACCCTTGTTCGATTTGCACGAAACCTTCACGTTGCTGGTGGATCGCCCCTGGTGTATAGAACCTTCACTTCTGTCATTGAGATTGGTTGGCAAGGGGCTCATAAATAAAATCTTTGCGATAAGACCGTACAGTACAGTAGCCACAATGAGAGGAATGACGTAAAACAAAGTAAAGTCTAGAAAGTAAATTGGCATGTAGAGGTTTCTTGAGACACGGTAGCCACAGCTGACCACCACCCCATCGGCGTAGACGGTTTCGTTCGTGTCCACTAAAAAGAACCACATTATGCAGTACAGCGAGGTGAAAATCCACACACAGGCAATGATCCTCTTCGCCCGAGACACGGTGCAAATAAATTGCGCCTTGATGGAGTGGCAGATAGCAATGTAACGCTCAATGGTGAAGGCTGTGATGGAGCAGGATGATACATTAATACCCAGATATTGCAGGTATGTGATGCAAAGGCACCCAGCGTAACCGTATATCCAAGAGTCGACTACTTCAGAAATATTAGGTAAACCTGCCGCTAGAAGGACGACAAGGTCCGCAATAGCCAGACTGACAAGATAACAGTTAGTAGGGGTCATCATGTGCTTGGTGCGCAGCACAACCAACACCACCATTATATTCCCCGCTATCCCAACACCGCATATTAGAAGTGCAAGAACAATTGTTATAACTTGCACTTCAATGGAGTTCTGTGGCATATTGATCAGAACTTCACTCTGTGTGAAATTTAAGACATCTTGAGAGGTGTCAGTAGTATTCTCCATGGTGTTTTACTGTTGGCACCTTTCTTCTGCTTTAATTTGCCTTGAGGTGGAACAGTTGACAAAAATCCTGAAAAAACATAGATACAAATTATTCTAAAATTGCCCAGAATATATACATGTTATTTTTTTCCCTTCAAAATGAGATACAAATATAAGTCAATGACTATGTCATTTATCATCTGAGATGACAAAGATATTTGAAATGAAATAGCTATTATCAAACAATTGTAATGATTGCAAAAAAAGGAGCTTACCATGGTTTGGAAAGGTCTGAGCTTCATAACTCAAGTCCATCTGATATCCACAGAGATAGTAAAATGACTAGTTGCCCTCTCAGTGGTGCTGTACCCCTCTCTGAGAGAGAAATATATATATATATATATATATATATATCTCTATCACTGTAAGGTTGTATTCAGCGCATGTGACTAATAAAATGTGATTTGATTTGATTTGACAACATAGTGCAAATTGCAGCAAAAATAGACTACAGCTCAGCCCTGTCTAGTACCAGCAATGGCCATAGATTTTAATGACCCACTATGTTGACACAATGGGTCCAAAAATGCTGGAATGCATGTCACTTGTTTTTACCATGTAAGGCAAAGTAAAAAGTGATTTTTATGTTAGCTACTTTGGTGGACACAAATCACAGAACACTACTGCGTTGGGCTGGCTAATTAGGTTTGGTCCTATGGGAAGACTGCTTTAATTAACCACTGCTTTAATTCTGTTGGATGCATTGGATTCTGAGGATCGTGTTAATGAAGCCCCTCAGCTCTCAGCCAACCTAATCTGGCGTTCTCTCAAACCATTTGGATAAAGCCCTTGGACCGTATCAGAATAGGCTACGCCAGCCCTACTATGACAGAGCTGTCCATGCTATAGCTAATTCTGATTTGCTTTCCTTCAGTCAAATATCTCTTCTCTCTATACACCAAGTCACTCGGCTCCGTCATATCCTCTCAATGGTCTCTCCCATCATGGCTATGCGGATGACACTCAACTACTTTTCTACTTCCCCCTTCTGACACCCACGTGGTGACACGCAGATATCTCCGTTTGGATGTCGTCCCAACACCTTAAACTCAACCCCGACAAGACAGAGCTGCTCTTCCTCCAGGAGAGCCTGCTGTAGGCCCTTTCTACCTCTGATTTTGCTGATAGCTACTTTATTGAGGAAAAATGTACTTACAATGACTATGATATGTGGTTGTCCCACCTAGCCATCTTAAGGTGAATGCACTAACTGTAAGTCTGCTAAATTACTAAAATGTAAATATCATTGCGTCCCTGTATTGATAAATTATATAAATTATTTACCTTTTAGTCCAGCGGAAAATAAACAAATATACCTGAGATCGTTTCACTTTATGATAGAAGTACCAAACATGGTACAGTAATACTAGATAACTTAAGGACATTTCTAAAGATTGGAGGCAGTCTGGGAAGCAAAAAAAAGTCAACCATGTGATAGTGATAAATGTGATAGTGATAAAGCCACCAAATTTCACACAGCTGGGTCGTGTCTAAAGAGGTATGTTTGGCTATAGTGCCATCACAGATTTTGTCCATTACTCCCCTGGTGGTCATTTCCAATATGACCACCAACCAGTAGCGTGAAACCATATTGGATTAGAATAACTTGGTCATATCTCCATAAATAATTGGTACATACAGCCCAATGATGGCTTAACATTTTTGAGGGGGTCTGGAAAACACAAGAAAATGGCCTAAAAATGTAATGTATCCTTTAAACTTTTAGTATAAATGTGGTGAAAACGCATGCCAAATTACTTTTGTGTGTGTATGTTTTCATGGCTAGTTCCAGTAGTTTACATGTAAATACTAAAACGTCATATGGGTGTTCTCTGAAGTTTACTGATTTCAATTATATGCTATTCTCTTTTGAGTCAATTTTAAGAAGAATTACAGGAAACACATTACTTCAGGTAAAATCCCACAGGAATATATTACAGTATGTCCAGCAGAGAAACAGGTAACCCATTTTAACAAAATACTTGTATGATGAGACCTTTCAGACTTTGCACAAAGTAAGTAAAAGTCTTAACAAAGATGTCTAGCTATAGTGTCATTGCAGGATTAACCTGTTATATTCAGTGGTGTAGTGCTTTTTTCTTAGGTGGTGGAGTGTAAATAAAATGAAAATGAAAATTCTAAATCAACGTTTGCACCGTAGCCTGTTGAATAATAACATTTTATATGCATAAAACACTTAATCCAAATGCCACATCTCCCTATGCCTATACGCATTGACTTTAATCAATGTTTGTATTTTTAATACCCTTAAACAAGAAATGATTCCTATCTTATTTCAAAAGAGACCATCATCACTGTTAATCATGAATGATAAATTCATCTTGTTTTACAGGTGAAACGTCCAAGCTGCATCTGAATGTCAACCATAACCATGTGATCTCACTCAGTTTCATGAGAATATGCATTTAGATCTTCTTGAGTGATGTGAGTAAAAACTATTTGAGCGGATTTCAGAGCAGGGGATATTAATGAGCTACAGACTATCCTACCTGTATTGTTTCCATCAGAGCACATTTATCCTATGGCTCATGCTGTTTTGGCTTTAGTGAAAAGTGTGTGTGTAACGATATTTGTAGGTGGAAGAAGGTGAAGAGGACCAAGGTGCAGCGTGGTACGTGTTCATGGTAAATTTAATAAAGAAACTGAACACTAGAACAAAAAAACAACAAAGCGGAACAAACTAAACAGTTCTGTCTGGTGCAGACACACAAAGACAGAAAACAACTACCCACAGGGTGCCTAAGTATGGTTCTCAATCAGAGACAACGATAACCAGCTGCCTCTGATTGGGAACCATACCAGGCCTAAACATAGAAGCACAACACCTAGACATACAACATAGAATACCCACCCACATCACACCCTGACCAAACAAAAAATAGAAACATACAAAGCAATCTACGGTCAGGGCGTGACTACAGTACTCCTGCCGCAAAACCTAACCCCCTAGGGGAGGGTCTGGGTGGGCATCTGTCCGCGGTGGTGGCTCTGGCGCGGGACGTGGGCCCCACTCCACCATAGTCTTGGCCCACTTAAGTGGCGCCTTTGGAGCGGCGACCAAGAAGGAGCGTGATGGAGTGCTGCATCAGATGACTTGGTCTCCACAATCACCCGACCTCAACCCAATTGAGATGGTTTGGGATGAGTTGGACTGCAGAGTGAAGAAAAAGCAGCCAACAAGTGCTCAGCATATGTGGGAACTCCTTCAAGACTGTTTGAAAAGCATTCCAGGTGAAGCTCGTTGAGAGAATGCCAAGATTGTGCCAAGCTGTCATCAAGGCAAAGGGTGGCTACTTTGAAGAATCTAACATTAAAATATATTTAGATTTGTTTAACACTTTTTTGCTTACTACATGATTTCATATGTATTATTTCATAGTTTTGATTACTTCAATATTATTCTACAATGTAGGAAATAGTAGAAATAAAGATAAACCGTTGAATGAGTAGGTGTGTCCAAAAGTTTGACTGGTACTGCATGTATCTTTTAAATATTTTGTAGAAAAGTGGTGAAAAAGTGGCCACAAATTTACCAACATTACTGGTTCTTGAACATACTTTCATCCTCATTTTCAGTATTTTACATTTAAACACTTAAAACTGTCAAATGGGTGTCCCCTAAAGTCTACTAATTACAATGATATGAAATATGATATTCTGTATTTTGGAACCATGGATGTGAAGCCATTCCAATTATAGAACTCCACATTTTTTAATTGGATGTATGGGACACGATACTAATTCTACCATTCCTTACTCTTTTGGTACATGTTATATATCATTCTAATCCACATATATAACACAATATTTTGAAATCATTAGGAGCATGCTGAAATTTGATCGTCTCAATTCAGGGATCAAAATATCAACAACAATCTGTAATTTCGACAGCATTTCAGGAACATTTATTTATTATATTATAATAATATAAATAATATAAATAATATTATATTATTTATTTTCAACAACAACAAAAAATACATGATCCATTTGATTGTATTTTCCATGCTACCTAGAACATTTTAAGGCATCATTATTATACCACTTACAAATTAATTTATGCCCAATTCAAATTACAGAACATTAATTTTAGGGTACATTTCTGCATAACATTTAAAGGACACATACATAAGGCATACTTGGGTCATTTTATTGTGTTCTTCACACCGCCTCAAACATTTTAAGCCATCATATAAGTGATAATGCCCGAGAAGCCGGTGTTTGGAGGATACATTGGCACGGGTGTTTTCGGCCTGAGATGATGTCGAGGGCCGGCAAACCGTGCCAATATATTCTCCAAACACCGGCTTTGTGGGCATTATCACTTTTATACAACGGGTTACGAACATATTAAAATAATGATTGATATATTTTCATTAAAAATGTTATTTTGATGAATTTATTCATACTCTTTCATCCTTCCACAAGATATAGTCCTGACACAAATCTAGGGTTGCTACCCAAGCTGGCTAATCATTTGTTCTATCAGTTCGGTTGCCAGAGACGCGACCCAGTCATTCAGTCTTTTTTATTCTGTATCCATGGACGCGACCCAGTCGTTCGTTCTAAATGTTCCATTGCCATACTGGCCTGGCAACGTTCTTATCCCTTGCTTGCTAACTAGCCAGCTACAGCTAACTTACAGTCAAGTCAAACAGTGCAGACAGAAAACAGAAAAGTAGTTGCATTTGTTTACTCTGTTTTCTACTGACATTTATTTGAATACATCCATAACAATGAGCTAATGAGGCGCGATTTCACCTGGCATAGAAAATGTGCTCTCTCGTCAGGACACTGTTGTTCAGAGGAGCTAGCCAACAACACAGCTAAACACAATCACTTCAAACGGAAGCTGGAAAGACTGCAAACTAGCTGCACTTCATTTCGTTTTACTTGCTTTTTATTGACATTTCTTTGTATATATCCATAAAAATTATGCCAGCTGATTCATGATTTCGACTGCCTGCCTGTCTGTCTCGTCCCGACTCCCGACACGTTCATTACTATGGGACAGCTAGAGATCGAATTTGAATATTGAAACAATGTTGCGAATGTCGGAGAGATAGACAGTAAGGTTTATACAAATATTCGCTGTTGAAAACTAAATGTTAGTCTAAAAGAAATGTAAGATAATGTCTAGAAGCTTTTTATAGTGGAGATCAAGTTTAGAAATTACCTGGCTGGGCTGATGAGACAGTGGATTGCGCAGTCAGATGGAACAGAGTAAATAGGCATTTTAATGTCATAGATGTAGCCGTTGGTAACCTGTGGAATAGCCACCAGATGGAATGCGGTTTTAACCTATCAGCATTCAGGATTAGAACCACCCATTGTATAGTGGGCTGTAAATACAAATTATTTATGGAGATATGGCCATGTGAATCCTGTTCAATTAGAACCTATGTAGCTTGTTGGTGTTCATTTTAGGTTATTACATCTGAAATGGCACTATAGCTAGACATATTTATGGAGTAGTTTACTCACTTTGTGTAAATACTGAAAGGCCTCATCATAATGGGTTACCTGTCTCTCTGCTGGACATATTGCATTCCTATGGGATTTTACCTAAAGTGACATGTAAAGGGCAGGTTTCTTGTCACATTTCTTAAAATTGACACAAAACAGAATAGCGTATTATCTGTATATCACTGCAGTCAGTAGACTTCAGGGAACACCCATACAGTGAGGGAAAAAAGTATTTGATCCCCTGCTGATTTTGTAGGTTTGCCCACTGACAAAGAAATGATCAGTCTATCATTTTAATGGTAGGTTTATTTGAACAGTGAGAGACAGAATAACAACAAAAAAATCCATAAATGTTATAAATTGATTTGCATTTTAATGAGGGAAATACAATGGGGCAAAAAAGTATTTAGTTAGCCACCAATTGTGCAAGTTCTCCCACTTAAAAAGATGAGAGAGGCCTGTAATTTTCATCATGGGTACACTTCAACTATGACAGACAAAATGAGGGAAAAAAATCCAGAAAATCACATTGTAGGATTTTTAATGAATTTATTTGCAAATTATGGTGGAAAATAAGTATTTGGTCAATAACAAAAGTTTATCTCAATACTTTGTTATATACCCTTTGTTGGCAATGACAGAGGTCAAATGTTTTCCTGTATAAAAGACACCTGGGAGACAGAAATCTTTCTGATTGAGAGGGGGTCAAATACTTATTTCCCTCATTAAAATGCAAATCAATTTATAACATTTTTGACATGCGTTTTTCTGGATGTTTTTGTTGTTATTCTGTCTCTCACTGTTCAAATAAACCTACCATCATGGGAAAATCAAAAGAAATCAGCCAAGACCTCAGAAAAAAAATTGTAGACCTCAGCAAGTCTGGTTAATCCGTGGGAGCAATTTCCAAACGCTGAAGGTACCACGTTCATCTGTACAAACAATAGTACACAAGTATAAACACCATGGAACCACACAGCCGTCATACCGCTCAGGAAGGAGACTCGTTCTGTCTCCTAGAGATGAATGTACTTTGGTGCGAAAAGTGCAAATCAATCCCAGAACAACAGCAAAGGACCTTGTGAAGATGCTGGAGGAAACAGGTACAAACGTATCTATATCCACAGTAAAAGCGAGTCCTATATTGACATAACCTGAAAGGCCGCTCAGCAAAGAAGAAGCCACTGCTCCAAAACCAACATAAAAAAGCCAGACTACGATTTGTAACTGCACATGGGGACAAATATCGTACTTTTTGGAGAAATGTCCTCTGGTCTGATGAAACAAAAATAGAACTGTTTGGCCATAATGACCATCGTTATGTTTGGAGGGAAAAGGTGGAGCTGAAGAACATTATCCCAACCGTGAAGCACGGGGGTGGCAGGATCATGCTGTGGGTGTGCATTGCTGCAGGAGGGACTGGTGCACTTCACAAAATAGATGGCATCATGAGGAAGTAAAATTAGGTGGATATATTGAAGCAACATCTCAAGACATCAGTCAGGAAGTTAAACTGGTCGTAAATGGGTCTTCCATATGGACAATTACCCCAAGCAAACTTCCAAAGTTATGGCAAAATGGCTTAAGGACAACAAAGTCAAGGTATTGGAGTGGCCATCATAAAGCCCTGACCTCAATTCTATAGAAAATTTGTGGGCAGAACTGAAAAAGCGTGTGTGAGCAAGGAGGCCTACACACCTGATTCAGTTACACCAGCTCTGTCAGGAGGAATGGGCCAAAGTCACCCAACTTATTGTGGGAAGCTTGTGGTAGGCTACCCAAAACATTTGACCCAAGTTAAACAATTTAAAGGCAATGCTACCAAATACTAATTTTGCGTATGTAAACTTCTGACCCACTGGGAATGTGATGAAAGAAATAAAAGCTGAAATAAATAATTCTCTCTACTATTATTCTGACATTTCACATTCTTAAAATAAAGTGGTGATCCTAACTGACCTAAAACAGGTAATTTTTACTGGGATTAAATGTCAGGAATTATGAAAAACTGAGTTTAAATGTATTTGGCTAAGTGTATGTAAACTTCCGACTTCAACTGTATATGGCATCTTTGGGACATTTTTATTGTTTTACAGACCTCCTCAAACATTTTAAGCCATCATTGTGCTGTATGTACCAATTATTTATGGAAATATGGCCATGTGAATCGTGTCCAGTACAGCCCCATGCAGCTGGTTGGCGGCTGTACAAAAACCCTCAGACTTGATAGAGCTTCATACTACTGCGATGAACTTGATCAATCAAGTTGATTTCACCTGTTGACTCTCTCTCAATCTTAACATTAAGCCTTAACATTAAGATGTCATGTAATTTCCTTATTTTCGTTATTAGTGATCTATTGGTTTAATAAATGCATCCTAATCACCTTTACCTTTTATGTTATGCAACCTGCTTATGATCTCTCTCCTTTGTTGCAGAACCATACTCAAATCCAACTTTACCATGTCAAACCACAAGTCCTTAATAAATATGTGGCACTATCTCTGTCATCCGTTTTCTCTCTGACCGGAGCAGAGCAACCCTGGTGATATCTATCCAACCAGTTACCTATCTTTGGTTCTTAGCCTACGTTTCAGCGGCCATTTTGGAAATGATTGCCAGGGGTAATGGACACAATCTGATATAGCACTATAACCAGAAATACTTCTTTAGACATGACCTAGCTGTGCGTGAAATTTGGCATTTGACAAAGCTGGTCTTACTTTTACATGATGCTTCATTAATGACATTCAATTTCTATGCTAGCTTGGATTTGAATCAAGATATGAAGTTACATCCAAGATATACAATTTATTAACCTTTTATTTTGGTACAGAACCAAAGATTTATGTGAAGAGAAATTATCTGAATTATACATTTTGTTCCAGGCCTCACAGCAACAAAGCATAAAATATTAGACACTTGAATTATGAGGTAAAGATGAAGAAAAAAGAAGACGGGCAAAATGGCTGGATAAAAAATAGATGAACAGGCGTTCTAATAATACTCTAGCTAAAAGTGCCTTCTGATGCCTTCTGGGAGTTGAAAGCAGTGTGCTGCTAAAAACGCTGAAGCATTTTTGTGGTATGACAAAAAAAATACAAATATTAATCACAGAGGTACAGAAACGGTTTTTGCTCTCAGATAAAGTTTAAGTTTTAGGTGTCATATGAAAATGAGTTTCACACAATCTAATCCTTCATTGACCAGAAATAATAAACGGTATAATACCAAAACACTAAAATAATAATTGTGATTGTTATGCACATTTTAAAGCATGATTATATTCATTCATTTGTAATAACATTTGGAAGGCCCACACATGACACGACTATGTGTCACAATATTTGCCCTCTGAACATTCATCTGAGTCTAATTAATTGAATTGGACAAATAGTTTGTTGACACAGATTTTCAATGAGTTTGTTTTACGCTCCTTGTTATGAGAATTTTCATAGCCTATTTGTACCTTAAAAACTTCTCAAATGCACTTAGTGTTAGTGACACCTAGTGGGGCTAGGTGTCACCTAGTCGTCTGTTGATTGTGGAGTTATCCCTTGCTGTAAGAAACAAAGTAATAAATGGTCTTGTTCATTACATGGAGTTAAAAGTAGTTTTAATTTAAAAGGGAACTCAAAGCCATTTTTATCAAATTCTTTAAAAGCATCAACCTTTCACAATATAAAACATTGAGTGAAAACGCTTGTGATTGTCTGTTATATGGTATTTATTTCTTCATTAAGCCTACAAACATGGTTTCATGAGTGTTGTTGAGACGAGGCAACGTGGGCGTAAAAGGGGTGCTCCACGACCAGGACAAAGGTCATATGACTGTGACTCAGTAACAGGATGCCCTGTTCTGTTCTCAACAGGCCCTTTGGCTCACGGAGAGCAGGATGTTGGCACTGAATTCATCAATTGTATTTTAACACAAGGGATAAGCATGCTTGTATCACTTTGAAGTTACATTTTTTATTCCATGTTTTTCATTTGTATATTGCAGAATCAGTTCAATCTGAAAATATGGACAAATCGAATGAACAAATTCTCTCAGCTGACAGCTGGGGAGACTGAGGAGGGTTTTCTCCAATTCTAAAATAAATCTATTATTACGGCAATAGCTCAAGAGGAGCAGTGAACGTATTAAAAGCAGAGGTCTCCCTAAACTACATATAATGACAGCAAGTCAAGCTTCAAATTACGTTTTGGTTTGTGTGAACGCGGGTCTCATTCACAGCTTCAATGAAAAATATATTGTTTTCTCTTGTGTCCTGTTTCGCTTGTATCTTCTTCAATAAGAAATTAATTCTTTTTTCCTCCTGCGTTTTGAAGAAGGATGCAGACACTTTCCTGCGGATGCGCCTGGCGTAGACCTCCAGTAACACCATGATGTAGCTCACCAGACAGAGTAGTCCCAGGAAGACCCTCACTCTCAGGTCTGGTGCAGAGGGCTCAATATAACAGCGTAAAGCCTCTGGGCTAAATGTCCAGTCATACTGCTTGTGGAGGTTTGCCAGTTCTGTATCCCTACAGATAGCTGGGATAATACATAGACCTGGAAAGCGCAGGTGAATCTGTCAGAGAAAAGAGAATCCAGTCCCCATTTGTCCACTGTGTTATTCAATTTCTATATCATTATTGATCTCAAGGCTACACATTATATAATGTCACATTATGTCCTGTGATGTGCCCGACCTCATATAGAAAAGTACTGTATCAATATTGACCTACCTTATATTTCACAGCTATGCTGACAGATGTAGCTGGAACATCCAGCAGCCAAGGCCCACTCACTGTAACTAGATGGTACACAATGTGATCCAAAACCATTATGAAGATAATAACAATAAAATACAAAGTCACCACTACTATGGGAGCAAGACATTTGGTAAATTCCTGTTTTGTTATTTTACAACTTGTGGAATTAACCATATTTTTCAAGTTAGTTGGCTCTATCTGGATTCCATCCTCAGATGCTTTTTGCAGCAACTGTCTGGTGATGTAAACATTGTCAAACTTAACTGAAATGACATATGACTTCAGGTAGTGGGCTGATTCAACTATCAGGTAGATTAGAAAGATGGCCGCCAGAATCCTGTTTGACAGAAGTTTATAATCCTCCAGCAGTTTATTGGCACGTGAAAAGTCACTCTCAATCTGTTTGCTTACAGTAACAAACGTATTTTTGACCTTTGACACATCAATGTGTGTAAAATGATCAAATTTCCTCAACCTGTTAACAATATTCAGTTCTTCCTGTTCCACTTTGATAGCCTCTCTAACAAGATCTCTCTTTGCTTCTTGAAACAGCTCAGATGAGTTTAAAAGAGAGTGGACAAAACCTTCAGAGGTGCACTTTAAAACGTGCATCACCACTCCCATGTTAACGGTTATGTTAACGATGATGCTCAACGCTAACACAATCACAGAGGTGGAAATGATCAGCTTGCGCCCTTGTTTGGTGCCCAGAGTGGGCAGGATCATAGTTAGCACACAACGGAGAGGATGACAGAGGAACGAGAGGAAAAGGATGGACACGCTATAGATGCAGGCAGCAGTGCTGGAGGTACCACTGTCATATCTCAGGATCTCTGTCATCCAATGGTAGAGGAGACCACCAGTCACCATGGCGATAATGAAACACATAGAAAGTAACGTCAGGACCTCCTTGGCAGCCTGGGTCGGTTTTGAGTAAACATCCCACAGATACTGTAGAGTGGTCTTCATGGCACCCCAAGGTTCTTGCCTGAAAACCAATGATTGTGTGAATTCAAGTTTTGTTAGTTGTATGTACAGTATACACGTGGTATACACCGTCAAACGAAGTGCTTACTTGCAGGCTCCTCGACAATGCAACAACAATAACAAATAATAAAAGGTAAGAATACGAACATAAAGTAAATGGCTTATTAGAATAGACTAAACATGAAACACATTTTAGAATTGCACTGTATTCTAACTAGGCTGTGAATTTGATCAAACTGTAATATCCACCATTCTGACTATCATCATGTATTGTTTTAATATCAACATTATCCAAGAGCAGAATAGCTTATTATTGTGTAATTAACACTTTAATAAGCCAGCTTTCTTAATTTCACAAGAAGGACCTAGCACAATTCACTGTGAAAATAATATACATTTTACCATAACATCAATTTCTTAAATCATCTCTTAAATAGCTGTCCAGTAACCTAATGTCTCTTTCACTCAAAAGACTGAAAAATGAACACCTACCTCAATGAAAAGCCAAAGCCCATGCACTCAGTAATGCTCTTCATTCTCCTTGGCAACAGTGCATGTGAAGTTACACAGTTGTCTGATGGGGGTAACTGTAAAGCTTGATACAGGAACTTATCATGCACAGTCATTGCCACATAGATGTGTAAGACGGTTCCCAAAGGGAACAGAAGGGCTCTTGCTCATGCTCACATGCTGACACACACTCCCTGACATTCACAGGCATAACAAATCAACACATGATGGAACATGCAATACTAGGTGACTAATCATTTAGGGAAGTACTGGTGAGTTAAAAGGTTCTATATGAGCATTGTGGTATCCTATTTAAAGGTCGAAAACATAACCCCGTGGGAGGTCATACTACTACTGACTAATAGGAGGGGGGATTGCTATGATCTGGGAAACTATGAGCATGTGAGCAATTGTGCGAGTTTTCCAAAATAAAATGTTTAGCTGGGTCTTTTTAAAAATGTCCCTTTGTATTACAGTCAATTAATAAGTATATTTGATTGGTTGAGCATCAAGGTTGAGCAGTTTCATGTTGGGTCATCATTGGGTTTACTTGATAGCTTCCTACACAAATAGCGAGCTAGAACAAAGTGTTAATAAGATATTCATTTAAAAAGATTAAAAGCCATACAAATAAGTTATTGTCAAACTTCCTTTTCCAAAATGTTGTGTATTCCTTTTCCAACAAGTTCTTCTATTTAACAAAGTGTCATTGTGTTCTGTTGTAGTTCGTCTCATTTAATGGCGGCTCCACCAATGACCCTTCCTCTCTTACACTGAGTAACTACTTCAGAGTTCTGCTGAGTTAACCATGTGCCAGACCTTGAGACTTTACATAGCCAAATAGACACTATAAGGAATGTACAGCCCTTCACCATTCTTTAGAGAAACAGGGGCCAAAGTATCACCGCTTGGTTCCAGACACATGTAGAAATTGTGTTCCAAACAAATTTCAATGCGACTTTCTTTCAAATGTGTTGTTCGCTTGTTTGTTCGCCTCATTTGGCTTATTGGGTATCTTGTTTGGTGCTATCAGGCATAAGGCTGTTGAATGAGACTTGATTCCAGTACATTTTATGCTGTGTCACCTGGGTCAATGATTAAAACTAAAAAGGACTATAGTGGCATGGCCCCCGTCTGAATATCATCTCATGGTTTGAGTTGCTCTGTAGTATATATTACTGTGTGGCATGTCTGTCGGCGCCTGCTCACTGACATCAGCTAAATATACCAATTCCATGGATTGACGAAAAAAGAAAAGAACACATTTGCTGTTGAGTTTTATTTGGTAACAGCAGTAGTATTAAGAAAATAACAAAGCTCCAAAATGTGCATTGATAAAACCTAAACGTACTACACAATATACAAACTACGGTGGAAAATTGTTAATTCGATTTCCACGTACCACATTTCAAATGATTACTTCAAATTAAATAAGGTCAGAAAAGCACGATTTCTGTATTTTAAAGACATGATGAAAAGTAAAAATGACCTTCTGTGCGTAACTTAGAATGTGTTAAAACATGTGCAGCCTGTGACCCCATGGGCTAGGTAAGTATTTTTCCATTAATAATTCACAAACTCCTGTTGTGCATCAAGACAGTCACAGATTATCCAAACTAAAGATCAATGGAGGATCAAGTTCAAGTGTGATTTACTAGTAGGTGGCGGACTTGGAGGTTGAGCGTTCAGTGTGATGAAATGGATTGGGTCTATTATCACCAAGCAGACTGCTAACACCCTAATCAATAAGGATTATCCTCACAAACACTATCTAGGGAATGTTACAGTGACGAATGAGACAGACACTCGCAAAGTGGCACACTGAACACCAGAGGTCACTAAGATGCAAGGCATTTCAGCAAGCATAGCGACAGAATGATGACACAGACATCACCGGTGTCCGGACAAAAACGGTGTCCGACATGACTTGTTGTATAACTGTGGAAGAGAATGTAACAACAGACAGACCAACCACTGTCACCCCCTGCCCTGCCCAAACAAATTAACTTCAAATGGAAACTTGGCATGGGGACCTAAAACAAACCAGGACAAAACATTGGACACATCTGGGAGACCAAGGGTTCGTGGCATGTGACAAGCAAGAAAATTAGCTGATAGAACTTAGTATAATCTACACGACAGAGGAAGTAGAGCACAAGGAGAGCCTGAACAACCAAAAAATCTAAACTCATATAGTATACAGTAGGAAAATGGAAGAATCTAGAAGTGTACAGTACATTCGCAACATGGTCTAGCCATCACACCATAGGCTAAATAACTTAAAGTAACTGCTAATGCTCCCCAAATCTATAGTTGACTTTTGTACATATTCAGAAATGCTGCTCTAGTATTTACTATATAATACCGTATAATACTTTGTATTGGATAAGCTTCAGATCTACAGTATGCAGTGTATCACAAACTAGTAAGGTTGAAAGGTGGGACGGAGGGGAGTTGTATATCTGTGACAGTACTGGACATGTTGACTGGACGGGCCCAGTCTGGATAAGTCTCCAAACTGAACATGGCACGACCCCACGTGTTCATGGCCAGAGAAACTGATAAAATGCCCAAAATGTTCATCACAAAGCCTGTTTTCACCTGGGAACAGAGAAACCAAACAGATGTAAATCACCTATCTACTAGGATAGAGTATGTTTAAGTTTAAGAACAGTCTGAAATATGGTCACACAGTATATTGGCGTGAGGATCTTACCATGTCCTTCACCAGAAGATGGCCAGATGCAAAGGCAATGGAGTTGGGAGGGGTGGAGACTGGCAACATGAAGGCAAATGAACATCCTGTTGTCGCAGGTATCATGAAGTAAAGAGGATTCACCTTGACAAACATAGCCTGTAGAGAGGAGACAAACACAGTCATTGATATTATTTTGCAGAAATATTGTGTTAATGGAGAATAATAATACTTTGAAACAGTTTTCTGCAGATTAACACAAGTAACACAAATGAACAAAGAGTGTGTGAATCCACATCGCATTCAATAAGTGGCAACGATATTCCTAATTCTTAGTAACGTATTTGGCTTAGAAATGTCGCTGGAGATAAGTAACTAGGGTGTCCTTGTCAGGGTGATACTGGTTGGGTGATATTATTGCTTAGATTGAACAATACTGTAAGACATTGGCACAGACAGACGAAGACAACTGGTTACTGATAACTGTGGTTAATGTCCAACCGACCAAACAGCCACGGTGCTAAACTGACAGATCTGTTAACCCCATGACAAACACTAAAAAAGTAAATTGCTGTAGGAGATTAGAGTAGAGAACATCAACTTCCCCATTATCTTTTCCCATGGGGGGGATTAGTAATACAGTGGAGTTCAAGGCTTTATGGTACTGTAGTTCACAAGGGTATTCAAAAATACTACACACAAATACGCCTTTCTTCAAAATGAGTGTCGACTGACCTCTTCATACCCACAGGGTACTTCATTCTTGGAAACATCTAACTAAATGTTGAGTGTTGTGGGCATGTCATACAGTAGCTGACAGCTCACCAGTTCAGCAATGACGGGCAGGAATATGATAATGGTGGCGGTGTTGCTGGCGAACTCTGTGAAGCAGGCCAGGAAAGCGGTGATAAACATGACTGCCACAGCAGGAGGGACCTGAGCGATAGGCTGGAGGTAGGCTCCTATCCACGCCGCCAGTCCTGACTCCTACACCACAGGGACAGAGCATCAAGACAGCCCTTGACTCAGTAGTAGCAGAAATAGGTCAAAAAGTATAGAAATCACCACACAACAGCTATTCGAATGTACACAAATGAGAATGTGAGTTAAAGGGATTTCATATCTATGGTGTGCACCCTTAAACATGAAAGGGGTTTACCCATAGAGATCTTAAGGATGAATGATTCCATATGTAAATGATATGGTTTTACCTCACATCCCTTGGCCATGGCAAAGCCTCCACCCAGCAACAGAATGATATTCCATGGGACACATTCCTGTGCTTTCTTCCATGATAGTAGAGGAACATATGGAGTATTTGGTGCTGTGGAAAACATGACAGGGTATGAAATCGACATCTGCCCAACAGACAAATCCAGGTCAACCACCCAAATATCAGAATATCTAACCTGCAAGGAGCTTTGAAAAGAGGCAATAAAGAAAGAGCTGGAGCGAGGGGTTCGTGGTCAAAGTAACGGTTATCGAATCAAATTGGATTTGTCACATGCGCCGAATACAACAGGTGTAGATTTATAAGCTGTTAACCAACAATGCAGATTAAATTAAAAAAATAAAAGTAACAAATAATTAAAGAGCAGCAGTAAAATAACAGTAGCGAGGCTATATACAGGGGGTACAGGGGGTACCGGTACAGAGTCAATGTGCGGGTGCACAGGTTAGCTGAGGTAATTGAGGTAATATGTACATGTAGGTAGTTATTAAAATGACTATGCATGGATAAAAATAGAGAGTAGCAGCAGCGTAAAAGGGGGGGGGGGGGGGGGGGTCAATGCAAATAGTCTGGATAGACATTTGATTAGATGTTCAGGAGTCTTATGGCTTGGGGGTAGAAGCTGTTAAGAAGCCTCTTGGACCTAGACTTGGCGCTCCGGTACCGCTTGCCGTGCGGTAGCAGAGAGAACAGTCTATGACTAGGGTGGCTGGAGTCTTTGACAATTTTTAGGGCCTTCCTCTGACACAGCCTGGTATAGAGGGCTGAGACGCAAAGAAAGTTCAAGGAGAGGGGCTACAAGAATGATCAGATTAATATTGCCATTGAGAAAATTCAAAACAAATGTGTTTTCGGACCTTCCCTTGGTCGTATTCTCGCGGGGCAGAAATCTCAGAGACCAATTGGTAAACTCTGATTTACCACCCCAAGATATTCCTGAACAACGTCTATCTACTAGATGGAAATTACAAATGTAATGGCTGTGCTCAATGCAATGGCACTTATAAATGTAGATCCTTCAAACACCCACAAACAGGGAAATCAATCCCAATAAAAGGTGTTATTACGTTCTCCACTAAGGCAGTTATTTATATTATAACTTGTCCTTGTGGTAAAAATTACGTAGGTAAAACAAAGAGTGAATTAAAAGTACGTATCTCAGAGCATCGTAGCACCATTAGGTGTAAAAACTTTACTTATCCAGTTGCGGCCCACTTCTTGGTGGCAGGCCACTCGATTTCGTCTCTGCGTTATATTGGCATCGAACATGTCACCCTCCCTAGGAGAGGGGGTGACCTTGATCATTTATTGTTAAAACGAGAGGCTGCCTGGATCTTTAATTTAAAGACCCTTGCGCCCTTCGGTCTCAACGTAGATTTTGATCTGAAGCCATTCTTGTGATTATTGTGACTTTGCCATTGTAATTGTTTGTAAGCTTGTGTAGTCAAATTAATCTATGATCGTATGCTATCCATTTGTTGTTTGTATGCTGTTCTTTGCATGACATTTTAATATTTGAGAATTTACCAATGATATTAGGCCACTCTTGGCCATGATTACAGACACCTGTGTCTTTTGACACTATATAAACGAGTCATCCCGCAGTGTTTGTGATTATACCCTGATGAAGACAGCTTGGCTGTCGAAACGTTGGTAATTACATTTTTGCATCTGAGCTCCTAGAGTGTGTGGCTCTCTTTTATTTTCAAGTTTTCTACTCCGCTAGCCAGCACCTCGTCTTAATAGGTGTGCGTTTCTTTTTCTTCTAGATAGAGGTCGTGGATGACAGGAAGCTTGGCACCAGTGATATGCTGGGCCGTACGCACTACCATCTGCAGTGCTGTGCGGTCGGAGGCCGAGCAGTTGCCATACCAGGCAGTGATGCAACCCATCAGGATGCTCTTGATGGTGCAGCTGTAGAACCTTTTGAAGATTTGAGGACCCACTTAGTGGACAAAATAAGGCTGGTTGGGGTTTTGTTTCTGTCTCGGGTACCGCTCTGCCGGACATTTTTCATTTGTCAATAAGTTAAATGTTTTGCCCGGCAAAACATAAAGTTATGAATATAACTACTGTTCCCTGAAGGGAGGGAACAAGGTACAACATCACTATGGGGAGTTGTGCTTTTGTAGTACAGAGTGAACTGACTGAAAGGGAACTATTACTTCACAGGCGAATTCTTAACATACCTACTCAAAATAGTTTATAATAAAGAACATTAAAGAGCTCAATGCCAAACATGTACATATTCTAATCTCGCTGGAAAAATATGAGGGTAGAACATGAAAACACTGGTATTTCTGTTGCATAAGAAGTTGTGTGCTATGTTAAACCAGTGGGTGAACACAGAGCAAAGTACACAGAGCAAACCAAAGTGTGGCAACACATTTTTGAGGGATTAATAATAAGGGGCGACAGTCTTACCTCACGACGGGACTCTGCTCAGACTCACTAATCTACGTCATTAACATTCCTCGGGTTATTTACAGTACTTTACAACAGAGCCAATACAAGTTCTGCTTCAGAAATGGATTAATGAAATTACCAAAAAATTATTCTGCCTTAATAGGAGTCAATGTTACTGTAATTTCTGTCTGGTGAGGCATGATTGAATAATAATGTGACTTTAAAAACCCAGATCTACAGTGCATCTACAGTGCATTCGGAAAGTATTCAGACCCCTTCCCTTTTTCCACATTTTGTTGCGTTACAGCCTTATTCTAAAATTGATTAAATAAAATACTCCTCAATCTACACACAATACCCCATAATGACAAAGAGAAAACAGGTTTTTATAAAAATTTTAAAACAGAAATACCTTATTTACATAAGTATTCAGAACCCTTTGCTATAAGACTTGAAATTGAGCTCTGGTGCATCATGTTTCCATTGATCATCCTTGAGATGTTTCTACAACTTGATTGGAGTCCACCTGTGGTAAATTAAATTGATTGGACATGATTTGGAAAGGCACACACCTGTTTATATATGGTCCCACAGTTGACAGTGCATGTCAGAGCAAAAAACAAGCCATGAGGTCTAAGAAATTGTCCAAAGAGCTCTGAGACAGGATTGTGTCGAGGCACAGATCTGGGGAAGGGTACCTTTCACGCCCTGACCTTAGAGTGCCATTTTATTTCTCCATTTGGTTAGGTCAGGGTGTGATTTGGGGTGGGCATTCTATGTTGTTTGTTTCTATGTTTTGGCCGGGTATGGTTCTCAATCAGGGACAGCTGTCTATCGTTGTCTCTGATTGGGAATCATACTTAGGCAGCCTTTTTTCCTTTTGGTAGTTGTGGGTAGGTGTCTTTGTTTGTGCATGTATAGCCTTACGGAGCTTCACATTAGTTTTTGTTGTATTATTGTTTTGTTGGCGACATTTGCAAATAAAGGAAAATGTACGCTCACAACGCTGCACCTTGGTCCATTCCATACGACGATCGTGACAGTACCAAAACATTTCTGCAGCATTGAAGGTCCCCAAGAACCCAGTGGACTCCATCATTCTTAAATGGTAGAAGTTTGGGACCACCAAGAACCAGATGGTCACTCTGACAGAGCTCCAGAGTTCCTCTGAGGAGATGGGCAAACCTTCCAGAAGGACAGCTATCTCTGCAGCACTCCACCAATCAGGCCTTTTAGTAGAGTGGCCGGACGGAACCAACTCCTCAGTAAAAGGCACATGACAGCTGGGTTGGAGTTTGCCAAAAGGTACCTAAAGGAACCTCAGACCATGAGAAACAAGATTCTCTGGTATAATGAAACCAAGATTGAACTCTTTGGCATGAATGCCAAGCGTCACGTCTGGAGGAAACCTGGCACCATCCCTACGGTGAAGCATGGTGGTGGCAGCATCATGCTGTGAGAATGTTTTTCAGAGGCAGGGACTGGGAGACTAGACAAGATCAAGGGAAAGATGAACAGAGAAAAGTACAGAGAGATCCTTGATGAAAACATGCTCCAGAGTACTCAGGATCTCAGGTTCACCATCCAACTGGACAACGACCCTGAGTACACAGACAAGACAACGTAGAAGTGGCTTCTGGGACAAGTCTCTAAACGTCCTTGAGTGGCCCAGCCAGAGCCCGGACTTGAACCCAATCGAACATCTCTGGAAAGACCTGAAAATAGCTGTGCATCGACGCTCCCCATCCAAACTGACAGAGATTGAGAGGAAACAGAGAATAATGGGAGAAACTCCCCAAATACAGATGTGCCAAGCTTGTAGCGTCATACCCAAGAAGACTCAAGGCTGCAATCGCTGCCAAAGGTACTTCAACAAAGTACTGAGTAAAGGGTCTGAATACTTATGTAAATGTGATATTTCATTTTTTTATATATATACATTTGCAGAAATGGCTAAAAACCTGTTTCTGTTTTGTTATGATGGCATATTGTGTGTACATTGATGAGGGGAAAAACGATTTAATCAATTTTGGAATAAAGCTGTAACCTAACAAAATGTGGAAAAAAGTCAAGGGGTCTGAATACTTTCCGAATACAATGTATACAGCTGCTTCACTCCATCTAATCTTTTGATTTGAAAAGATACAGTTTTCTCTATATCAGTACAGAAAGGCTGTATGATTTGAGACAGTGGTATTTTAAATTTACATATTCTAAAAATGTATTTGTCATTATTTGGGACATATCCTTTCTGGTACTGACCTCTAGAATCAAACCACCAGCTAAGAGAGGGCTTTTGGGAAGGGAAGAAGAATAGGATTGACACAATGATCACTCCAGTGGTCGCATCTGACACATACCTGCAGGAGGAAGAGAATGAAAGAAGAGGAAGTCATGAAGCGGCTGGTTTCCTCAAGCCTCCAGTGAATTATGCAGACATATCCTAGTTAACGGGCAGTGGATTGTCAGCTTGTCTCTCTTACCCTTTGTTGAAAAACGTGGACCATCCAGTTACAAATTTAGGATCTCTTGTAAACAGGAGAACGGCAAACAGAATGAAAAAGAATGCGATGGCTCCTTCTGCAAAACTAAAATGGAAGATAGGAAATGATTGTCTAAGGAATTCGACATTACCACCGACATATAGTCCAGAGGGTCTAGAACAGGGGTAGTCATCTTTAGTCCTGGAGGGCTGCAGCAGGCGTTTTGTTCCATCCCAGCATTAACGCACTGATTCAAATAAACAATCTAAAACGTGAACAATGTGGCCCTCCTGAACTAGAATTAGCCACCCCTGGTGTAGGGCATGATTTAAGACTGGAGCATGTTGCCTGTGATTTAGTCTAGAGACATGTCCTTACTTTATGGGGCCTAGTTTTCTGTAGTCTTCATCAATTACGGCCTCAGCCTTCACCTCTGCTTGTGCTCTTTCGTCCTGTTTCTTCACACACAACCTGAACACAAAAAAATAGCATGAAAATAATGTGGAAATATCTGACAGGTAGAAGAAGGTATTCACCATCATACCGTGTATTCAAGCCCCCGTAGAGGAAAGAAATCCATATCCATCCCAAGATGAGGAAGAACACCATAAGAGGAAATGCGAATGCAAACCAAGAGCCAAAATTGATCAAGTCGCACTCTGGGAAGTAACTAGAACACAAAAAAGCAACTGTCAGAAACGGTACAGCAAACGTGAATAAAGTAGTTTTTTATGGTCTAAATGTAACATGTTATTCGTACACAGCTATTTGCCAGTTAAATCCTAACAGGCCTCTAAGAGGGACGTCTGAAGTTCTACAATGTCTGAAACATCCCAGTACCTGTGTCACTTGTCTCGTCTTTTTTCATAATGGTTAAAAGTTTGTACGTTGTACAAAACCCTCTACTAGACCTCCTCAGAGAGACATTGTCACCTTACAGATCATTATTGCTCTATCCAATGGGCCTGAGAGGGTATGTTCAGATGCAGTAGGAGAAAGTGAGATCAGCCAAGTCTTCAACTTGGGTACCTCTTAAGTTGTCCAATGAGGATGAGGTTTGGTGCAGTGCCTGTCAGGGTGGCAGTCCCTCCAATACTGGCAGCGTACGGGATACATATCAGGAAGCCTTTCCACACCTTCATCTGGTACTCTGACTCTGTCCTGATCTCCTCTGCAGTACTCCCATCTGAACGCTCCATCCGATCAGGTCTTAAGATATAATTATACCAACATTAGTAAATAGCTACACGATAACCATGAATCCTATTCTAACAACATGAGAGCTTCAATTGTTCAGTTTGTTTGTGTTTTCTTTCTTACCCGTCTATAGACAAGATCTGTTTTTCAGAGGGCAGTGCATGCAGCTTTACTCGTGCTTGACCTGATGGATGTTGAAGTGAACAGGTTGTGTTAGAGTTATTCTCTCCATTGTTTACTCTGCGGTGACAAATGACAAAATATATATATTTTTAAGGACAGGCTTAGACGACATGACAATTCCATATTGAAGACCAATTTGAACGTGATTTAGGCGGTCATCTAAGTGTAAATAATGGCTACATTTTTAAAAATTAAAACGACCTCTACTGAGAATCAACACGTTTCCCATGAACCAATTACTGTGATGCTACAGTATCCATAGCTATAGAATGAATGAGACAAGCTATAACAGAGATATTTAAACATTTCTTTCTCATCAAAGCCTGTGAGTTCCAGTTTTCTAAGTAGGTTGTCTTTAGGCATTCGTCATATTTAATATATGACTTGAAAGGCGGCTAATATGTTTAATCAATTATCATTTGAATATTGACATGTTGTGCACCGAAGTTCCATGTGATGGAACAGGTAGTTGTAAAAAAGTTCACACCTTCAGTTACCTATTACAGTTTTAGTGTGGAAATATCACTCTTGGCTTTAGAAAGTTGAAGTATAGTATGTTTGTTTTTGTAAACACTACAAACAATTTGCTTTACAGTGTCGAAAAGATCAAATCTGTCCTGGCTTGGCTACTTAATATTTTTTATCTTTTCACTCGATGTACACTACTGGCCAAAAGTTTTTGTACACCTACTCATTCAAGGGTTTTTCTTTATTTTACTATTTTCTACATTGTATAATAATAGTGAAGACATCAAAACTAGGAAGTAACACATATGGAATTATGTAGTAACCAAAAAAGTGTTAAACAAATCAAAATATGTTTTATATCTGAGATTCTTCAAATTAGCCACCCTTTGCCTTGATGACAGCTTTGCAAACTCTTGGCATTCTCTCAACCAGCTTCACCTGGAATGCTATTCCAACAGTCTTGAAGGAGTTCTCACATATGCTGAGCACTTGTTGGCTGCTTTTCCTTCACTCTGCGGTCCGACTCAACCCAAACCATCTCAATATGTTTGAGGTCGGGGGATTGTGGAGGCCAGGACATCTGAGGCAGCACTCCATCACTCTCCTTCTTGGTCAAATAGCCCTTACACAGCCTGGAGGTGTGTTTGGTCATTGTCCTGTTGAAAAACAAATGATAGCCCCACTAAGCCCAAACCAGATGGGATGGCGTATCGCTGCAGAATGCTGTGGCAGTCATACTGGTTAAGTGTGCCTTGAATTCTAAATAAATCACAGACAGTGTCACCAGCAAAGAACCCCCACACCATCACACCTCCTCATCCATGCTTTACGGTGGGAAATACACATGCAGAGATAATCCGTTCACCCACACCGTGTCTTACAAAGACACTGCGGTTGGAACCAAAAATCTTCAATTTGGACTTCAGAACAAAGGACAAATTTCTACTGGTCTAATGTCCATTGCTCGTGTTTCTTGGCCCAAGGGAGTCTCTTCTTCTTAATGGTGTCCTTTAGTACTGGTTTCTTTGTATCAATTTGACCATGAAGGCCTGACTCACCCAGTCTCCTCTGAACAGTTGATGTTGAGATGTGTCTGTTACTTGAACTCTGTGAAGCATTTATTTGGGATGCAATTTCTGAGGCTGGTAACTCCAATGAACTTATTCTCTGCAGCAGAGGTAACTTTAGGACTTCCATTCCTATGGCAATCCTAATGAGAGCCAGTTTCATCATAGCGCTTGATGGGTTTTGCGATTGCACTTGAAGAACCTTTCTTCAAATTGTCCATATTGACTGACCTTTATGTCTTAAAGTAATGATGTACTGTCATTTCTCTTTGCTTATTTCAGCTGTTCTTGCCATAATATGGACTTGGTCTTTTACCAAATTGGGCTATCTTCTGTATACCCCCTACCTTGTCACAACACAACTGATTGGCTCAAATGCATTAAGAAGGAAAGAAATTCCACAAATCAACTTTTAACAATGGACACCTGTTAATTGAAATTCATTCCAGGTGACTACCTCATGAAGCTGGTTGAGAAACTGCCAAGAGTGTTTAAAGTTGTCATCAAGGCAGTGTCTATTTGAAAAATATAAAATATATTTTGATTTGTTAAACACTTTTTTGGTTACTACATAATTCCATATGTGTTATTTCATAGTTTTGATGTCTTCACTATTATTCGACAGTGTAGAACATAGTAAACATAAAGAAAAAACATTAAATGAGTAGGTGTTCTAAAAACCTTTGACCGGTAGTGTATATGGGACAGTTGGAGAAACCCTACACAGCAACTCACCCTCTGTCTCGTCTTTCACCTTACAGTTTTCCTTCAGAGTGGCCAGGTCTCCAAAGAGACTCTCCAGGATGGCGTTAGCAATGGGAAGCATCATGGCCGTTGTTGCGGTGTTACTGAGCCACATGGACAGGAAGGCAGAGGTGATCATCATTCCCAAAATCAACCTGCATAGAGAGATGTACATATGGGTCAGGAGTAAGTGGAGTGACACATCAATACATTTAATCTTTCTGATAATATGATTATGTAGGCTATATTTTGCCATATGCAGGGCATTCACATTAGATAATGGAAAATAATCCCAAAATATAAATTATGATGAATTTATTACTGTTGTATATGGCGATATAGTCTTCTCACCAGGCTGGTTTGACTCCAACAATCTTAAGGACTTTCAGAGCTATTCTGCGATGCAGACCCCATTCCTCAATAGCTGACGCCATAACAAGACCACTGAGAAAGAGAAAATTGGTATCGAGGAAGTACTGGGGGCAGACTTTTTTGGATGGAAGAATTCCCATGGTTGGAAAGAGGCAAACAGGTAGCATGGCAGTGACAGCTAAGGGAAGAGCCTCTGTGCACCAGAACACAGCCATCAGCAGCACCACGTACAGGCATTTCCCCTCCTGCAAAACATAACAGAAACATGTTGGTGAACACCCAAGAGGAAAAGCCAACTGTACCATTTACAAAGGTGATCTATTTAATTCATCTTTGTATCATGCTGTGGAAAGTTAAATGTACAAGGAATGTACCTTTTTAATGTGACTGGATTTGCAAAATTAGGGGAGAATTGTAAATGAAGAAGTCTTTGAAGTTATTAGTAAGGGCTCAGATTGGGCTGTGGTTATGATTAAGAAGGGGGGATGGAGTTAAGCCAAGTTATGGATGTAAGGATTGTGTTTTTAGACATATGATGGAGCAGGGCCATGCCCTATACACTGGAATAACATGATCAACCTAAAACAGATCAAAAGTATAGAATTGTAGGTTTTAATCTAATGGGGCACTTATTAGGATCCTGATTCTAATTTCAGTGAAGACCAACAGATATCAGGTTAAAGGGTGTTCGGTTTTAAAGGCAGGTGTGGATATGAATGATAATATCAGTTTTAGGCTTGATATATGGTTTAGCAATTTGGTTAAGGTATAACTTAAAAGTTGAATCTACTTCTTCTTGTAAATTAGAGGAATAAATGATTACAGTAAGAATATCTGTTTATCTTCCAATAACCACGTACCTTTTCTGGTAGCCCGAAAAGTAGCGGGAGAAGAATAAGTGGAGTGAGGAAAAGAATAAGTTGTTTCTTGACACACCAAAGTTTCTTAGCGAATGTTGATATGGTTTCCATTTCCATGTCGAAGATGAGCGTCAAAGCTCGTTATGTTACGCTTTAGTGCAGAACTTGACGCCTCTATCTCTTTTATTACCTTGACTTTGTTGTTTTTGCACTCTTGGAGAAGCTTAACTATTGGCTTACAGTTTAACTCCTAACGCGTTGTTCAAGTTATTATGGATGTGCGCAAATTGAGCCTGTTCTCTGATTGTCCCATCAGGCAGATGATTTATTTTGTTTTACTGATAACAACCAAAATGCAAAGCATTCCAGCAGTCTGGTTGTCTGGTTCCTCCCTGCAAAACAGATGCCATGTCATCGTTAATCAAAAACTGTCAATCATCATGTGATCTTATAGCCAATAACCCATCCATGGAGGATCCCACAAGGAAACGGGCCAAACAGGTAAGACATGTAAAACTGTATTTAAGGGGGTAGGGACTTGAACCAGTGACCTTGCTTGAAGTTATTAAAGGATAAGAGCAACATGCCTCTGTGCCATAAATGTCAGGACCTTTAAGCAGAATTCATACGTTTGGGGAAAAAAATGAAGACCAACTACATGGAGACTACTATTGTAATCAGTAACATTTGATCAAACACAGTTTACGTAGTCTAGTTGTTTTTTGTAGATAATTGAAAGATAGGCCTATGTCCTATTGCATTTGCTGGATAAAGAGGTGACTTCAGTTCATTTGTAATTTCGTTGGCGGCTCCCACAATTGCGCGCACAACAACGCAATATATAAGATGTTATTTTATTAGTCCATAGAGATGGAAATTTGTCTTCTACTTTTTTCTACCCAAACCCTACGACACACACACACATAGGCCTACACACTAGTGATGCGCGTTTTCCTCATAACCCGCAGTCCTCGGGGTTTTACCCGCACGGTGGGTGGTTTATGGTCATGCAACATTGTGTGGATGAAAGGTGGGTGGCGTATAGGTTGGTGGGTGGCGTGTAGGTTAAATAAAGGTAAGAGGATACTTTTTAATTTTTTTTTATCTATGAATGTATAATTATTGTGCAATTGATATATTTAGGCTACAAAGCGTTTTTTATGTTAGGCTATCTGGCATTAGTGCGTAAACCTAGACTTTAGGGCCTAACTGTTGGCGCGCCAAATAGCCCACGTGCCAATAGCCGAATGCTTTTGTGAACTGGCTGAAAAAGTTAACGTAGATCCACTGAGGCAAAAAGGACAATGTCGGCGTTTAATTCAATAAGAGTAAAGCTGCGAAATGGAGAGTTGAAAGAGAAGGGACTGGCAGAATAAATACTTTTGGGAAAGGTAAAAGAGGATGATAGTACCTTGACCAGCTAGGTTATGTGTGATGATTGTGAGGCACTATACACATTCGACAGTCACAAGACGGGGGCTTCAAATAGGCATGGTATGTCAAGGGAACTTTTAAGACTACTGTTCAGATGGGTTCAATGGAAACTGAAATCTGGACACTGACTGTAGATCTATAACCTCTCACATAGCCTTAATATCAACTCCTGCAGAATTAAGCATTTCTTGCAGTATAATTATATAGGCCTACTATTCGTAGGCAACATTTCGTCTTTGCAACAGGAGTGTAGAAAATTACTGAATTCGTTCAGCAACTTGAGAGAATGCGAATGGCATTTAAATACTGTCTGTAGAGGTGCTGTCTTTACCAGCATCATAAAAGCTGATCGTTTTTCAACCACATATAATATGCATCCAAGCCGAACTGAAATCTTATCAGAAACATGTTGGGTCATTTTCACATCTTTATATTTCATTATAACCGGGCAAACTGATGGCATTTGGACATTTTGCACATAAATTTGTTCTCGTTTTTTTGTTTATGTTGTTAGTCCTATTTCATGTTCTCAACGGTCCCTAAACGTTTGTTCTGCAAATGAAGCAAAGATGACAAAGAAAACTTTACCGATGTCAACTAGATTGACGCATTCATTCTATCGATTTATGACATTATTCTGCTGTGCAAGGGTTTATTTAGTTTTCTAGAGAAACTGCTATGTATCTAATTACAGACAATTTGACTAAGAAATAGCCTACCAAAAATGTCCGAAATTATGAGCAGAAACATATCTAAATCATTAAAAATAAAATATTGTACCCCTGTCAAAAAAAAACGTTCCTCCTTCTCTGACAGCAGCCTACATTTTCTTATATTAGCGGTAAGGGTCTGATGCAGGCCTCAGATGTTCACTTTATCACATTGTAGGCGGATGGCGATGGGTTGTTAGCAATTGCGACTGGATGCAGATGGGTTATTAGCAATTGTGTGTACTGTGCCACTACTACACACAAGGTTTAAGAGGCTGCAGCAGAGGTCTCCAAATGTTCCTATAGGCCTAACCATCAATGATATTTCTGCAGGGACAATGTGGAGTGATGTGGAGTGGGCCTACTTTTGTTACATCTGCTCCTGTCATGACCTTTACTGCTCATCCCGTGTCTCCTTGATCTGCCGCCACTCCCCCAGTGCTCTCTCTCTCTCTCTCTCTCTCTCTCTCTCTCTCTCTCTCTCTCTCTCTCTCTCTGTGTGTGTGTGATTGTGGGGGTGGAGACAGGTGTGCTGGAGTCAGAGAAGATCCCCACCAGCTGCAATCTGTTCCATAATCAAGACCTCTACAAATACTCAGTCCTGTCACTTCCACACTGCCAGATCGTAATCTCTGCTCAGTCAGTCTATGGTTCTAGCCGTTTGTTACGATTTAGATCCTGTTGTGCCTGGTTTCCTTGCCTCACTCTGACTCTGGTCCCTGTCTCCAGTCCCACGTCTCCTCATCCTGCTACTCTGCCCTGGATTCCCCGCCTTCCTGCTCTCTTGGATTCCCCTCCGGACCTGCTTACCCTGTCCCAACCCCTATCGCTCCAGCCTCAGCCTCAGCACCTGGTTTCCTGCAACCCGCCCGAGCTTCCCTGGCCACTCCATCTCCCAAGTGTTTCAATAAATACCTTGGTTACTTAATTCCAGTCTACTTGTCTGAGTCTGCTCTTGGGTTTCCCTGTTCCACTCCGCATAACAAATTTAGGCTACTAGCTCTCACAGTCGCATGTCAGAATTAGACATTCCTCCATGTTTCACAAACATAACATTTCGAAGTTGTTTCTAACTTAACATTTCGAAGTGTTTAAGTTTACATTTAGGCATTCACTTTTAAGGTTAGGGTTAAATTCAGGCTTTAACTCCAAAATCTTAAGGTTGGGCATTAACTCCTAATTCCTAAATTTAAAAAATGTTTTTCTATTGCAGGATTCGAACCTGCAACCTTTGGAATCAGATGCTTACTGTTGCCCCTAGTAGCCAGTTTCCATGTCATCTCCCGACATCTTCACACATGGAGGGACCTTGAATACTGACTTGTATCACGGGTGAGCTGGCTTGTTTTAAAAACAAAGTCATAATTATGACTAAACCCTGCCTAGTTCTAAAATGTATATTCTTAAAATCTGATTTTAAACCTAACACTAACCTTAACCACACTGCTAACCTTATGCCTAACCCTTGCTCAAGCACATTTTTACGATATAGTCCATTTTTACATTGTGGCTGTGGTAACTAGTGACAACGTACTCTCTGCTTTGGCACTTCTCAAAAGAAGGTAATGGCAGGCTCACTTCTCTCCCACGGGAATAGCTCCCTCTCTCTTTGACTCTCTAAAGCCATTCATAACTACCCTGGCCTGGCAAGAAACGGTCTCTGCTGGCACCAGTCTGATGGCCTCATAGAGGTCAGAGCCAACCCTCTATTGCTCTTGATCACAGGAATAAGTAGCGCTTTCCACTGTTGAACTATTCTCTGCGATGCAGAGGTGCCATCTAGTGTCAACATGTGTCATACATAAAAACTGAAGGAAAAAAAACGGTTTGTGGGGTACACTCCCTTCCATATGTATTTGGACAGTGAAGCTACACTGTTTTGTTTGGCTGAATAATCCAGCATTTTGGATTTGAGATCAAATGTTTCATATGAGACTACAGTAGCCTACAGAATGTCACATTTGACTTAAAGCAGTAATCAGCAGTAGAAACAACACCAAACCTGCCTCCCCTTCGCTGGTTCCGTAAAAAGCTGAGGGATGGAGCTGGAGAAATTGAATCACTCTCAAATTCATAGACAGAGTTATGATGCAAGGGTTGAACATCCATGATATCAAAATATTATAGTTTTAACCATGTTTTGTTTACATTTTCTTTGTTTACAGACATTGGAGTAAAATACGCTAATATTTTGGGTTCTGATGGGGTATGACAGTTGAACTTAGCTCATGAGTTATATTCATCAAGAATCAAGAATCATGAATTTATAGGTCAAAAAATTGTGGTACTGAAATAACAGCTGATTGTACCTTTAAGGGTATTTTCATACCCGATTTACCGTTTATAAATTAAAGCACTTTCTCTAATTATAAACCCCCATGTGAAGAAGTCATAAGTATTTTTGAAAATGTACTTATGGTGTAGAAAAGCAGTCAAAAGTTTAGTATTTGGGGCGCCTGGGTGGTGCAGTGGTTAAGGGTACTGCAGCGCCAGCTGTGCCATCAGAGACCCTGGGTTCGCGCCCAGGCTCTGTCGTAACCGGCCGCGACCGGGAGGTCCGGGTTAGGGAGGGATCTCCATGTCTCATCGCGCACCAGCGACCCCTGTGGCGGGCTGGGCGCAGTGCGCTCTAGCCAAGGTTGCCAGGTGCACGGCCTCTGGTGCGGCTGGATGCGCGCTGTGTTAAGAAGCAGTACGGCTTCTGTGTATCGGCTTGTGGACGCATGACATTCAGCCTTCGTCTCTCCCGAGCCCGTACGGGAGTTGTAGCAATGAGACAAGATAGTAGCCACTACAACAATTGGATACCACGAAATTGGGGAGAAAAAGGGGTAAAAATAAATAAAAAACTTTAGTATTTGGTCCCATATTCCTTGACTACATCAAGCTTGTGATCTCTAAAAACTAGTGTGGTATGTTTTGGGTTATGTTTTGCCCAATAGTAATAGCTATAGAACAGATTCTTCCAGCTATAGAACATAATCAGAATGACAAGGTGGATGCAGGTCACTGTAAGTGAGAAGATAGTTAGAGACTCAGCCATAGGCACTGGCAGTGGACTAACCATAACCTCGTTTTTAGGGCCTTTCTCTGACACCGCCTGGTAGAGAGGTTCTGGATGGCAGTAAGCTTTGCCCCAGTGATGTACTTCACTACCCTCTGTAGTGCCTTGAGGTTCAGAGACTGAGCATTTGCCATACCAGGCAGTGATGCAACCAGTCTGTATGCTCTCGATGGTGCAGCTGTAGAACATTTTGAGGATCTGAGGACCCATGCCAAATCTTTTCAGTCTCCTGAGAGGGAATAGGTTTTGTCGTGCCCTCTTCACGACTGTCTTGGTGTGCTTGGACCATGTTAGTTTGTTGGTCACCAAGGAACTTGAAGCTCTCAACCAGCTCCACTACAGCCCTGTCGATGAGAATGGGGGCGTGCTCGGTCCTCTTTTTCCTGTAGTCCACAATCATCTCCTTTGTCTTGATCAAGTTGAGGGAGAGGTTGTTGTCCTGGCACCACACGGCTGTCTCATCTTTGTCGGTGATCAGGCCTACCACTGTTGTGATCAGCAAACTTTATGATAGTGTTGGAGTAGTGCCTGGCCGTGCAGTCAAGAGTGAACAGGGAGTACAGGAGGGGACTGAGCACGCACCCCTGAGGGGCCCCTGTGTTGAGGATCAGCGTGGCGGATGTGTTGTTACCTACAGTTGAAGTCAGAAGTTTACATACACCTTAGCCGAATACATTGAAACTCAGTTTTTCACAATTCCTGACATTTAATTTTAGGCCAGTTAGGATCACCACTTTATTTTAAGAATGTGAAATGTCAGAATAATAGTAGAGAGAATTATTTAATTCAGCTTTTATTTCTTTCATCACATTCCCAGTGGGTCAGAAGTTTACATACACAATTGCTTTTTGGTAACATTGCCTTTAAATTGTTTAACTTGGGTCAAACATTTCTGGTAGCCTTCCACAAGCTTCCCACAATAAGTTGGGTGAATTTTGGCCCATTCCTCCTGACAGAGCTGGTGTAACTGAGTCAGGTTTGTAGGCCTCCTTGCTCGCACACGCTTTTTCAGTTCCGCACACAAATTTTCAATAGGATTGAGGTCAGGGCTTTGTGATGGCCACTCCAATTCCTTGACTTTGTTGTCCTTTAGCCATTTTGCCACAACTTTGTAAGTATGCTTGGGGTCATTGTCCATTTGGAAGACCTATTTGCGACCAAGCTTTAACTTGCTGACTGATGTTGCTTCAATATATCTACAGAATTTTCCTCCCTCACTATGCCATATATTTTGTGAAGTGCACCAGTCCCTCTGCAGCAATGCACCCCCACAACATGATGCTGCCACCCCCGTGCTTCACGGTCGGGATGGTGTTCTTCGGCTTGCAAGCCTCCCCCTTTTTCCTCCAAACATAACGATGGTCATTATGGCCAAACAGTTCTATTTTTGTTTCATCAGACCAGAGGACATTTTTCCAAAAAGTACAATCTTTGTCCCCATGTGCAGTTGCAAACCGTAGTCTGGCTTTTTTTATGTTGGGTTTGGAGCAGTGGCTTCTTCTTTGCTGAGCAGCCTTTCAGGTTATGTCGATATAGGACTAGTTTTACTGTGGATATAGATACTTTTGTACCTGTTTCCTCCAGCATCTTCACAAGGTCCTTTGCTGTTGTTCTGGGATTGATTTGCACTTTTCTCACCAAAGTACGTTCATCTCTAGGAGACAGAACGCGTCTCCTTCCTAAGCGGTGTGACGGCTGTGTGGTTCCATGGTGTTTATACCTGCATACTATTGTTTGTACAGATGAACGTGGTACCTTCTGGCGTTTGGAAATTGCTCCCACGGATGAACCAGACTTGTGGAGGTCTACAATTTCTTTCTGAGGTATTGGCTGATTTCTTTTGATTTTCCCTTGATGTCAAGCAAAGAGGCCCTGAGTTTGAAGGTAAGCTGTTTAAAGTCAACTTAGTGTATGTAAACTTCTGACCCACTGGAATTGTGATACAGTGTCTTAACCGACTTGCCAAAACTATAGTTTGTTAACAAGAAATTTGTGGAGTGCTTGAAAAACGAGTTTTAATGACTCCAACCTAAGTGTATGTAAACTTCCGACTTCAATTGTACCCTTACCACCTTGGGTCGGCCCGTTAGGAAGTCCAGGATCCAGTTGCAGAGGCAGGTGTTTAGTCCCGGGGTCCTTAGCATATTGATGAGCTTTGAGGCCACTATGGTGTTGAACGCTGAGCTGTAGTCAATGAATAGCATTTTCACATAGCTGTTCCTTTTGTCCAGTTGTGAAAGGGCAGTATGGAGTGCAATAGCGATGGCATCATCTGTGGATCTGTTAGGGCAGTATGCAAATTGGAGTGGGTCTAGGGTTTCTGGAATAATGGGGTTGATGTGAGCCATGTCCATCCTTTCAATGCACTTCATGGCTACAGACATGAATGCTACGGGTCGGTATTCATGTCCCTGAATATTGGCATCTTCAGCTTGGCTACACATAACCCTGAATATTGGCATCTTCAGCTTGGTTACACATCAACTGTCTGCCCAACTCATTTTTTAAAGATCATAAAAAAGGAAAATCCAGTTGTGTAATGCTATGTTGGATGAAATGCAAACAGACGGTTCCTGAGCCAAGAAAAGGTCGTTGTAATGCCTATATGTTCTGACAAGTTTCATAGAGATTAAGGACATACAGTAGGTCTCAGGTTCTATCCACTGTTAGACCTAAATACAAAAAATGTCTTGAAACACCCTTTTTGCTTTGCTTTGTGTGTGTGTGTGTGTGTGTGTGTGTGTGTGTGTGTGTGTGTGTGTGTGTGTGTGTGTGTGTGTGTGTGTGTGTGTGTGTGTGTGTATAACCACATCGCCTTTGGCTTTACATGATTTGGTGCAAAATACTGTAGCTACTTTTGAAACAATGATACTTCTCTATTTTGATTTTACATGCACCATCGGTTTTGCCAGTTTAATTTACTGTAAGTTTCTCAATTGGCTGGGATATTTTTACCTTCAAGAAGGCAGTCAAATAGAATGAATGTCATCGATGAAGTATTATCAGGTGAAGGGAAAGTTGTATAATGTGAAACAACTTAGTCTATGTCAAACTATTGAATGTGTGTGTGTGTGTGTGTGTCTGTGTGTGCACTTGAGTGAATGTGTGTGTCTGTGTATGTCTGCACAAGCACCCAGGTCCAGGCTGTGTTCATTGGACTGGGGCGGCTGAAAGGGCTCTCAGGGCTCAGGAGAAACCAGAGTTCTCTCTAGCTGTGATCTAAAAGGAGGAGCATCCAGCAGCAGGGGTCCAGAAGAGGTTCTTAAGGGGCAGGTGGCTCTCTCATTACATTGTATTCCTGCATCACGGCATCTCCCTCTGTAAACTGTTGTCTAAATTACCACCAGATGAACAACACTTACAGACATCTGCTGCAGCCGGACCTTCGGCTCGAATGAGACTAATAGGGAGTCTCTGGCCAGGGAAGACCAGCTTGGGAACTGGACCGGCACCGGCATTGAGCCTGGTCTGGGTGAGCTGGTCCACATCCAGGCTGAGGTGTTCCTGATACTAGGGATCGTCAGCCTTCTGGAGAACATCTTGGTGATATCGGCGATGGTAAAGAACAAGAACCTCCATTCACCCATGTACGTCGTCTTTTGCAGTCTTGCTGCTGCTGACATGCTGGTGAGTGTCTCCAACTCACTAGAGACGGTGGTAATCCCTGCACTGAACAGTCGGTTGATAGTGGCGGACGACCACTTTATTCAACTCATGGACAACTTCTATGACTGCACAATCTGTATCTCTATGCTGGCTTCAATTTGTAACCTTCTAATTATCGCCATTGACTGTTACGTGACCATCTTCTATGCCCTGCGCTACCACAGCATCGTGACAATGCGACGGGCTCTCCTGGCCATCGGGGGGGGGGGGGGGGGGGGATCTGGCTGACATGTGTGTCTGTGGGATAGTCTTCATCGTCTACTCAGAGAGCAAGGCAGTCATTGTGTGTCTGATCATCATGTTCTTCACCATGCTGGTGCTCATGGTCACTCTGTACGTTCACATGTTTCTGCTGGCGAGGCTGCACATCAAGCGCATCGCTGCTCTGCCTGTAGAGGGCGTGGTTCCCCAGAGGACCTGCATGAAGGGAGCGGTCACCATCACCATTCTTCTGGGGGTGTTCGTCTGCTGCTGGGCACCTTTCTTCCTCCACCTCATCCTCCTTATCACCTGTCCCAAGGACCCACTCTGTGTCTGCTACATGTCCCACTTCACTACCTACCTGGTGCTCATCATGTGTAACTATGTCATAGACCCCGTCATCTATGCCTTCCGCAGCCTTGAGATGCGCACAAACTTCAAGGAGATCCTGTGTTGTTTCAGTGCAACTTGCAGGATTTTCCACTGTAAATACTGAGTGTTGTAGTTTTTCCACATTTTAGAAATGGCACAGAATAGGCTTTGAAGGTGGAAGTTTTATGTGCTGTGTATTTGGACCTGCAGGTTTGGCTTAGTGGCTTTGTGTTTGTGAAAATGTGAGAAGCAAACAGTAAAAAGTGAATGATTTAACTCCAGTGTGATTTATTTAGTTAAATATTGTAGTGACATTGTGTTTATTAGCGCCGAGATCGACTCTGCCACACAAACTTTATTTTGTGGCACAGTTGATGCCAACTTTAATATTCACATGGAAAAGTCCACAGACCCATTCCAAAAGCCATCATCGACTCGGTGGGTTTTGTCCAACATGTCTCTGGACCTACTCACTGTCACAGTCATACTCTGGACCAAGTTTTGTCCCATGGAATAAATGTTGTGGATCTTAATGTTTTTCCTGTGACGACCCTCCCACTCTGTCTGCCGTATTCTCTCTTTGTTCTTGTTTCGTTATTAGGATGCCGGTGAGCGGCGTTGGGAGGGTCGTCAGCTACATGGGAAACAGCTGGGCCAGGTGTGTCCCAGGATAAATAGACCTCTTCCACATTCATGGTAGAGACTCCCTCCATGCAGACACCTATAGATTTTGTTGTGTTTCTTGGTGGTTTTTTGGTTGTTTGCTTTAGCATCTTTCAACACCCTGCATTATCCCATGCATGCAAAACACTCACACTACTGATTACACACACCATTGTATATTTTACTTAGTTACTTATTTAATAAATATATATTTTGTTAATCCTTATCTCCACGTTGTCTCCCTTTTGTTACGGGCTTTGAGTCGGTTCGTGACATTCCTCATAATCCTGGACTATCGGACCACCATTTTATTACGTTTGCAATTGCAACAAATAATCTGCTCAGACCCCAACCAAGGAGCATCAAAAGTCGTGCTATAAATTCACAGACAACACAAAGATTCCTTGATGCCCTTCCAGACTCCCTCTGCATACCCAAGGATGTCAGATGACAAAAATCAGTTAACCACCTAACTGAGGAACTCAATTTAACCTTGCGCAATACCCTAGATGCAGTTGCACCCCTAAACTAAAAATTTCTCATAAGAAACCAGCTCCATGGTATACAGAAAATACCCGAGCTCTGAAGCAAGCTTCTAGAAAATTGGAACGGAAATGGCGCCACACCAAACTGGAAGTCTTCCGACTAGCTTGGAAAGACAGTACCGTGCAGTGTCGAAGAGCCCTCACTGCTGCTCGATCATCCTATTTTTCCAACTTAATTGAGGAAAATAAGAACAATCCAAAATTTATTTTTAATACTGTCGTAAAGCTATCTAAAAAGCAGCATTCCCCAAGTGAGGATGGCTTTCACTTCAGCAGTAATAAATTCATGAACTTTGAGGAAAAGATCATGATCATAAGAAAGCAAATTACGGACTCTTTAAATCTGCGTATTCCTTCAAAGCTCAGTTGTCCTGAGTCTGCACAACTCTGCCAGGACCTAGGATCAAGGGAGACACTCAAGTGTTTTAGGACTATAACTCTTGACACAATGATTAAAACAATCATGGCCTCTAAACCTTCAAGCTGCGTACTGGACCCTATTCCAACTAAACTACTGAAAGAGCTGCTTCCTGTGCTTAGCCCTCCTATGTTGAACATAATAAACGACTCTCTATCCACCGGATGTGTACCAAACTCACTAAAAGTGGCAGTAATAAAGCCTGTCTTGAAAAAGCCAAACCATGACCCAGAAAATATAAAAAACTATCGGCCTATATCGAATCTTCCATTCCTCAACTTTTAGAAAAGGCTGTTGCGCAGCAACTCACTGCCTTCCTGAAGACAAACAATGTATACGAAATGCTTCAGTCTGGTTTTAGACCCCATCATAGCACTGAGACTGCACTTGTGAAGGTGGTAAATTACCTTTTAATGGCATCAGACCGAGGCTCTGCATCTGTGCTCTTAGACCTTAGTGCTGCTTTTGATACCATCAATCACCACATTCTTTTGGAGAGATTGGAAACCCAAATTGGTCTACACGGACAAGTTCTGGCCTGGTTTAGATCTTATCTGTCGGAAAGATATGTTTGTCTCTGTGAATGGTTTGTCCTCTGACAAATCAACTGTAAATTTTGGTGTTCCTCAAGGTTCCCTTTTAGGACCACTATTGTTTTCAATATATTTTACCTCTTGGGGATGTCATCCGAAAACATAATGTTAACTTTCACTGCTATGCGGATGACACACAGCTGTACATTTCAATGAAACATGGTGAAGCCCCAAAATTGCCCTCGCTAGAAGCCTGTGTTTTAGACATAAGGAAGTGGATGGCTGCAAACTTTCTACTTTTAAACTCGGACAAAAGAGATGCTTGTTCTAGGTCCCAAGAAACAGAGAGATCTTCTGTTGAATCTGACAATTAATATTAATGGTTGTACAGTCGTCTCAAATAAAACTGTGAAGGACCTTGACGGTACTCTGGACCCTGATCTCTCTTTTGACGAACATATCAAGACTGTTTCAAGGACAGCTTTTTTCCATCTATGTAACGTTGCAAAAATCAGAAACTTTCTGTCCAAAAATGATGCAGAAAAATGTATCCATGCTTTTGTTACTTCCCGGATAAAGCACTAAATATACTTCAGTTAGTGCTAAATACAGCTGCTAGAATCCTGACTAGAACCAAAAAAGTTGATCATATTACTCCAGTGCTAGCCTCCCGACACTGGCTTCCTGTTAAGGCAAGGGCTGATTTCAAGGTTTTACTGATAACCTACAAAGCATTACATGGGCTTGCTCCTACCTATCTCTCTGATTTGGTCCTGCCGTACATACCTACACGTACGCCACGGTCACAAGACGCAGGCCTCCTAATTGTGCCTAGAATTTCTAAGCAAACAGCTGGAGGCAGGGCTTTCTCCTATAGAGCTACATTTTTATGGAATGGTCTGCCTACCCATGTGAGAGACGCAGACTCGGTCTCAACCTTTAAGTCTTTACTGAAGACTCATCTCTTCAGTGGGTCATATGATTGAGTGTAGTCTGGCCCAGGAGTGTGAAGGTGAACGGCAAGGCTCTGGAGCAACGCACCGCCCTTGCTGTCTCTGCCTGGCCAGTTCCCCTATTTCCACTGGGATTCTCTGCCTCTAACCCTATTACGGGGGCTGAGTCACTGGCTTACTGGTGCTCTTTCATGCCGTCTCTAGGAGGGGTGCGTCACTTGAGTGGGTTGAGTCACTGATGTGATCTTCCTGTCTGGGTTGGTGCCCCCCTTGGGTTGTGCCGTGGCGATCTTTGTGGGGTATACTCGGCCTTGTCTCAGGATGGTAAGTTGGTGGTTAAAGATATCCCTCTAGTGGTGTGGGGGCTGTGCTTTGGCAAAGTGGGTGGGGTTTTATCCTTCCAGTTTGGCCTTATCTGGGGGTATCCTCGGATGGTGCCACAATGTCTCCTGACCCCTCCTGTCTCAGCCTCCAGTATTTATGCTGCAGTAGTTTATGTTTATGCTGGGGTCAGTTTGTTATATCTGGAGTACTTCTCCTGTCTTATCCGGTGTCTGGTGTGAATTTAAGTATGCTCTCTCTAATTATCTCTTTCTCTCTTTCTTTCTCTCTCTCGGAGGACCTGAGCCCTAGGACCATGCCTCAAGACTACCTGGCATGAGGACTCCTTGCTGTCCCCAGTCCACCTGACCGTGCTGCTGCTCCAGTTTCAACTGTTTTGCCTGCGGCTATGGAATCCTGACCTGTTCACCGGACGTGCTACCTGTCCCAGACATGCTGTTTTCAACTCTCTAGAGACAGCAGGAGTGGTAGAGATACTCTTAATGATCGGCTATGAAAAGCCAACTGACATTTACTCCTGAGGTGCTGACTTGCTGCACCCTCGACAACCACTGTGATTATTATTATTTGACCATGCTGGTCATTTATGAACATTTGAACATCTTGGCCATGTTCTGTTATAATCTCCACCCGGCACAGCCAGAAGAGGACTGGCCACCCCTCAGAGCCTGGTTCCTCTCTAGGTTTCTTTCTAGGTTTTGGCCTTTCTAGGGAGTTTTTCCTAGCCACCGTGCTTCTACACCTGCATTGCTTGCTGTTTGGGGTTTTAGGCTGGGTTTCTGTACAGCACTTTGAGATATCAGCTAATGTACGAAGGGCTATATAAATACATTTGATTTGATTTGATTTGAACTGGGCTACGACCCAGAACGTTGGGGTTTGAATACCACCGCGGACAAGCTCACTCTCCATACCTGTTTTTTTATGATATACACTACCGGTCAAAAGATTTAGAACACCTACTCATTCAAGAGTTTTTCTTTATTTGTACAATTTTCTACATTGTAGAATAACTATGAAAACTATGAAATAACACATATGGAATCATGTAGTAACCAAAAAAGTGTTTTAGATGTTAGGAAAAATATATATAGATGTTAGATTCTTCAATGTAGCCACCCTTTGCCTTGATGACAGCTTTGCACACTCTAGGCAACCAGCTTCATCTGAAATGCTTTTCCAACAGTCTTGAAGAAGTTGTTGTTGGCTGCTTTTCCTTCACTCTGCGGTCTTCATCCCAAACCCTCTCAATTGGGCTGAGGGCAATTCCAAGATGGCATAGCAGTCAGACGTATTTGTCCTTCGTCTTGTCGTGTCCCATGTATATATATTTTTCTTTGCATATCTTTTATATTTTTCTAAACGCTTACTTCAAAATACTCTCCTGCAACCCGCCTCACCCAATGTGGTGTGGACCTGCTTTTTCTCTAAATGACATTGACCTCATCCCGACAGTAGAGGATGCCTGGTTATTCTTTAAAAGTCTTGGTTTCTCAAATGATTGCCTCACCTGGTTCACCAACTACTTCTCTGATAGAGCTCAGTGTGTCAAATCGGAGGGCCTGTTGTCCGGACCTCTGGCAGTCTCTAAGGGGGTACCACAGGGTTCACTTCTCGGGCCGACTCTCTTCTCTGTATACATCAATGATGTCACTCTTGCTGCTGGTGATTCTCTGATCCACCTCTACGCAGACGACATCATTCTGTATACTTCTGGCCCTTCTTTGGACACTGTGTTAACTAACCTCCAGACAAGCTTCAATGCCATACAACTCTCCTTCCGTGGCCTCCAACTGCCGTTAAACACAAATAAAACTAAATGCATGCTATTCAACCGATCATTGCCCGCACCTGCCCGCCCATCCAGCATCACTACTCTGGATGGTTCTGACTTAGAATACGTGGGTAACTACAAATAGCTAGGTGTCTGGCTAGACTGTAAACTCTCCTTCCAGACTCACATTAAACATCTCCAACCAAAAATTAAATCTAGAATCGGCTTCCTATTTCGCAACAAAGCTTACTTCACTCATGCTGCCAAACATACCCTCGTAAAACTGACCATCCTACTGATCCTTGACTTCGGCGATGTCATCTATAAAATAGCCTCCAACACTCTACTCAGCAAACTGGATGTAGTCTATCACAGGGCCATCTGTTTTGCCACCAAAGCCCCATACATTACTCACCACTGCGACCTATACGCTCTCGTTGGCTGGCCCTCGCTTCATACTCGTCGCCAAACCCACTGGCTACAGGTTATCTGCAAGTCTCTGCTAGGTAAAGCCCCGCCCTATCTCAGCTCGCTGGTCACCATAGCAGCACCCACTCGTAGCACGTGCTCCAGCAGGTATATCTCACTGGTCACCCCCAAAGCCAATTCCTCCTTTGGTCGCCTTTCCTTCCAGTTCTCTGCTGCTACTGACTGGAACAAACTGCAAAAATCACTGAAGCTGGAGATTCCCATCTCCCTCACTAGCTTTAAGAACCAGCTGTCAGAGCAGCTCACAGATCACTGCACCTGTTCATAGCCCATCTGTATACAGCCCATCTACCTACCCATCCCCATACTGTATTTATTTATTTTGCTCCCTTTGCACCACAGTATCTCTACTTGCACATCCATCTTTTGCACATCTACCATTCCAGTGTTTAATTGCCATATTGTAATTACTTCGCCACCATGGCCTATTTATTGCCATAACTCCCTTATTTGACCTAATTTGCACTTATATAGACTTTTCTACTGTATTATTGACTGTATGTTTTGTTCATTCCAGGTGTAACTCTGTGTTGTTGTATGTGTCAAACTGCTATGCTTTATCTTGGCCAGGTCACAGTTGCAAATGAGAACTTGTTCTCAACTAGCTTACCTGGTTAAATAAAGGTGAAAAAAAGGTCCAGTGAATGTGGAGGCCAGGTCATCTGAGGCAGCACTCCATTACTCTCCTTCTTTGTCAAGAAAGGGAGGTTGGAACCAAAAATCATACATTTGGACTCATCAGACCAAATGTTACTGTAATTCAGCTTTTAGCTGCCATTATACACATGAAATCAAATGAAATAAACCTAGTTAAGCTGCAGCTAGCCCAGAACAGAGTGGCACGTCTTGCTCTTCATTGTTATCAGAGATCTAATATAAATACTATGCATGCCAGGCTCTCTTGGCTAAGAGTTGAGGAGAGACTGACTGCATCACTTCTTCTTTTTATAAGAAACAATGTGTTGAAAATTCCAAATTGTTTGCATAGTCAACTTACACACAGCTCTGACACACACACTTACCCTACCAGACATGTCACTTGGGGTCTTTTCACAGTCCGCAAATCCAGAACAAATTCTAAAAAGCGTACAGTATTATATAGAGACATTATTGCATGGAACTCGCTTCCATCTCATATTGCTCTAGTGAACAGCAAACTTGGTTTTAAAGCAACACCTCACCCTACAACGCCTCTCCCCTATTAGACCTAGATAGTTTGTGTGTATGTATTGATATGTAGGCTACATGAGCCATTTTTTAAAATGTAGTTCTGTCCTTGAGCTGTTCTTGTCTATTAATGTTCTGTTTTATGTCATGTTTCATGTTTTATGTGGATCCCAGGAAGAGTAGCTGCTGCTTTTGGCCTCCTGTCAGGCTGTATCAAACAGGAGTAATGAATATGATTGCAAGTATTTAAGAAGAAAAAAAGGAACCATAAAAGCTCAACGTGTGTGCATGGTACGATTTGCCATGTATGCATGAGTAGCACATTACGAACCTGTATTAATGTCCACATGATAAACTACAGTACAATATTTCAAATATATTTTTGTACAGTATTTTTATTTAAGAAAAACAACTTTCACACTTTTTTATCCATGTGATATTATCTAAGTTGTTGTGTCACAATTATCTGGTTATCTGATTATTATCTGGTTGTATTTTCAAGAATCACCAACAGGTGGAGTTCTGTACTCATGTTTTCAAATGGTCTATTTCAATCGACCCTCAATGAGAAGACACATCTCTGTAAATGTCAAATCGATGCGTACGGGATCCATAAAACATGTTCCTTTGTTCTGATGCTACCAGGGTAATCTGCTGCAGTACATAGGTCAAGTCATTGGGGAGTCTGCGTTAGCCCCTCTGTGTTCAGTAGATTCTGTCAAGCCAATGCACCCAGAAGGACAGCATCCGAACCAGCTGGATTTCCAATACAGGCTGGAGAACAGTAAGGGAAGATTGACACAGCTCTTTCACTTTCCATAGTTAGGAAAGCAAGAACAGGAACTGAAACAACATTGCACGGGCAGGAGGAGGATTATCAGTGATGAAACACAGAATGATTTTCAACTTGTATTACTTGCTGTTTTAACAGACACGATTTACGTTTAAAAAAAAGGAAAACATATCACAGACAGACCTATACGACAGAGGTTTAAATGCAAGGTGTAAGTGTGTTGTGACATAGTGACATAGTGACAAAGTACCCTCCTAGAAGCGTAGGACGTGAGAGATTCTTATGGAGAAATGTCCGAGTCACCTCACTCACTGTAACTTCTCCATGTTAGGGAGAAAGGGCAATACACTGAACAGGTTAATAGGCCATGGTGTTTTGTGTGCAAACAAAATTGCAAAATGCTAACCCCCCTCCCCCCTCCATTACACACTTCCTGGCAGAAGCATAGATACTTTTGTGAAAAACCACAGACAGTTCTTTGGAAAGTGTTTTTTCGTCTGTATCATACAGGGCACAATACAGTTGAATACAGAAAACAACACACCTGAGCCTCATAACATTTGTATATTCTGGCCTACATAGTTAATAACAATACAGTATCATAGGCAGAGAAATCCCCAAAGCCTGACGCTAAGTCATTACAGCACCCTGCAGTTTGAACAGCAGGGGTTTACTCGATAGGGCATGACCAGCAAGGGCTACCAGCAATCCTGGACATGATTCATACCTCATCAGCATCAAACACTTCACAAAGTGGATCTTGGATCTTCACCAATCAATGGATCTTCACCCATCAACTCCAGTATTGGCAGAATGAAATCAGTACAGTAGTCTCTGATAAGTAGGGTTAACAATCTGTGTAGAACGGCATTTAGTGGATAACTGCTCAGGGTATCATTGCAAGATTTTTGCAACACAAAGCAGAACTTCTGATATACTGTATATTTGAAGCAGATATTTACATCTTTCATTGTATTGTTAGGTTTTACTTTACATTATTGTGTTTGTCATAAATATGAAGTGTATCCAGGTGACCTACAAGTAATTGCCAAAATAAAGGAAACACCAACATAAAAGTGTCTTTATTTTATAGACGGGTTGGATGTTTAGCAACAAAACCAATGTGTGCCCAACTATAGGGCAAAACAGACAGTGTAACTTAGATTGTTTACAACATTTAACCTATATTTAGTCTCCAAATGTGTATAAATTGATGTGCACAATGAGCACTTGTTGTCTCTCAAATACATTGTTGCAGTTGTTGGTTAGCTAGCTAGCAAATTTTTGCCTTTTTAAAATTTGAGCCACCTATGATTCCCCACATGGTAGTTTCTTGTCATTGTTGCTAGCTATCTGACCATTCAGAATCATAACATCACACTGACTTTTGCCTCATTGATGTGCGTGCATCATTCTCGTGACGTTGTCAGCCAGCCCGTCTATAGTGCATTGGTTCACCACAAGCTGCCAGAACAGCTTCAATGCGCCTTGGCATAGATTCTACATCTGTCCGGAACTCTATTGGAGGAATGTGACCACGGGAAATTTCAGAATTAGGTGTTTTGTTGATGGTGGTGGAAAACGCTGTCTTAGGCGCCGCTCCTGAATCTCTGTTGAATTGGGTTGAGATCTGGTGACTGAGATGCACACACACACACACACACACACACACACACACACACACACACACACACACACACACACACACACACACACACACACACACACACACACACACACACACCCTTTCAACCCCCTATACTCCTTTGAGACCCCTCTTTCAAAGTCACTGAGATCTCTTCTAGACATGGTAGTCAAAATAATGGGCAACTGGGCATTTTTATACATGACCGTAAGCATGATGGGATGTTAATTCCTTAATTAACTCAGGAACCACACCTGTGTGGAAGCACCTGCTTCCAATATACTTTGAATCCCTCATTTACTCAAGTGTTTCCTTTTATTTTGCCATCTGCTTGTAGCTAACCTCAGATGTTTTCACAGGCCTAACATGTTTTTGAAATCACTGCACTCGGAACTGTTGACCAAGGCTCAACCATTTTCATTACCACTGCTGTTGTTTGCCCCTGCTATGTCTCCTCTTGATGTTTCGAACAACCTGATGAGAAAAATAAACATTAATATAAAGGCAGCGTCTTTGAGTGGGAAATTATGCCCACATCCAGTATATTTTCCACATTTGGAGAAGAGAAAAGAGGATGTGGGGACAACTGTTTAGTGACGGCTCCCTCTTTGAGAGGAAATGTTACCTCACAGAGTGAATCATCATCCATCTATTAAACTTTTACTGCAGTGGGTGTCACGACTCCCACCAAGGGTGGCTCCCCTTCCTGTTCGGGTGGCGCTCGGCGCTCGGCGTCACCGGCCTACTAGCTGCCACTGATTTTTTTCCTCCCCTTCCTTGTCTGTTTATTAGTTATACTCGTTGTACACGCATGTATGTCACGGTTGTTCGTGTACGTGAGCTGTTTTTTGGGACTGTTTAGTTCCCCTGTGTTTTGGGGTATTTGTTTTGAGTGGCGTCTGTTTTCACCTGGTCGGTGTATAAAGAAGTCGCCTACTCTGAACTCTCTGTCTCCTGCGTCTGACTCCTTCCTCCACTACACCCCGGGCATTACAGTGGGGCGAAATCAAGGTCTTGGTAGTCTTAAACAAATCTACTTTGAAACAAAAGTATTCACCTCACAGACATGGTTATGGGCTTTAAAAAAAAGAAGACGCCTGTACCATGTCAGATAAAGAGTTGAAATGTATAACATCTTGAGTTTACATCCCAATAATACACTTTACGTACATCACAGAAGACTGAAAAATAACAAAAACGTTTGATATAGAAACACCGGATTTCCTGCCTATTGTTTTATTTCTATGTTTATTAACTTTGAAATTCTGAAAAATTTGAATAACACTCTAGCCTTGAGGCCACTAGGTGATTTGACTGCAGGAAAGGGCAACGTCACCTCACATAGATTGTCACAACCGCTGCAGTTATGGAGTTTGGATAGTTCTATGTCATGAAAACAACTCGCATGATTACGGTAAGTACCCTCCACACCCACTAGTTTGTGTCATTGTAGCTATGGTAAATCTGAGGAGGTGAAATTTGAGAAAACCCAGTAAAGAAGCCTATCAACTACATATTCTGCTACAACGACACCACATAGGGTTAAAGGCTATATAAAATATATTGATTTACCTGCATAGAGATGAGGCACAGAGCGATTTTGACAAGGCCAAGAATCAAGAATCCACATAAAGTCCATATGACAGAGACCTCCACCAAATGCATGGTACACTGTGGGGTAGTGTGAGTCACGCCCTGCCATGCTGTCACTGCCACTGTAGTCTGGATAACACAATCTGTGGACATGTGATTAAAGTTAATGAGACCAGGAAAGTTACAGAATGCTCTGTTATTCTCTGGACCTGTTACTGTACTATGAAACCTGGATTTTTGCTTGGCCCAGTGGCTTTTATGGTGATTAAAGCAATGTATCCAAACAATCAATCAATCCATCATCCCTCGTCATACCTAGGTTATAATACTATTCATTTCCATAGCCTACTCTAAGTCAACCCACTATAGTGAGTAATAGTTTACCTGTAGATACACTGAGGGTGACATTTGACTCTCTGTTGGTCTGTCCTATGTTGGCCCTGATGAGACACAGGTAGGTCCCTGCATCCTCAGGTCTGACTCTGGGAAGGACCAGACTGTCCCTCATTCCAAACCTGGCAGGTCGGGGAAATTCATAGAACTGCGGCTTCTCGTCATCACTTCTTCTGATAATACCAGTCCGGTTGTTCAGCTAAGCACAGAGAAAAGAAGATTGTATTTATTGTATATTGATCTATTCTGTTATTTATCAGAGGTATTTTACCAGAAGAAGGGATTCAAATGAGATTTACTGTCTCATACAGTAAAATCTATGAAATTGTTGCTTCTTGCGTTTTATATTTTTGTTCAGTATAATATGTGACACTAGTTACATCAGATCAGAAAACAAAAATAATATTTGCCATTACAATACAACATTATATAGTTTGATTTGAAAGATTTCCTTCTCACCTACTCACATCATCAACAAATACCCAAATGTACTTGAAATAGAGGCATTCACTGATGAAATAGGTTTAACACAGTACCAATAATGGCCTACTGTAGCCTACCTTATACCATGTAATGGATCGATAGCTCTTATCCTCGATAGCGTCACACTTCATAGAGATATCTTCATTGCAGTCTACTTGGATTACTAGACTCTCGGAAAGGACTAAACTGGCCATCATATACACTGTTGTAACAAACAAACACAAAATAAACACACGGAAGACAACTTTTCAATTCTAATGTGTGCCTGATGAAGAAAGATTGTTTGGTTCAAACTAACATTTTTATTTCACAAATATGATTTATTAGGTACGTTCTGACACACGCAACATTCTAACCTTCTAGGTCTGCATTTATGGAGAGCGTTGTGAAAACTATCTTTATGATAATAATGTTACAAATGTATTAATTTGACAATAACTTTGATTATAATTGATTAAACAAATTCACACTTACCCCAACCCAAATTAACATGGAGGTATCTCTTATACATCTTTTGCAGCAGTAATGACTAGAAGACCAGCTTTATAGTAGCAGATGACCGCACAGTTATCAACAGGATGTGTTAAAACAGGTAGGCTAGGGCTAGGTTGTAGCCTATTTTCAGTTCTTATTTCCAAACAAGAGTTGTTGAAATCGGAAAAATAATACGCGCGCACACACACGCATGCACACACACCCACTCACCTCTTCCTATACACAGACTATGCGCAGCTGCTAGGGGGCCCCAAACCCCCAAAAAAGGTTGCAATGGTTTTAGAAACTCAGTCGAGGTCTCAACTTACTGTTGAGAGTTAGAATAGTTGAATACACAAGGTGCAATTTCGAATTTGGTTGTGCATCAGCAGTTTTTCTCTTGTTATGTCACACACAGTCACTCACTCAAAAACGATTTGCCCACACACACATACACAGAGAGGACAGAGAGGACAGAGAGGACAGAGAGAGGTAAAAGTGACTATATCATGCCATCATGTGGCAGTTATCTGTAAATGATTCAATGCTGTTTGATTGCCTGTGATTCAATGTTATTTCCAATACTTCAAAATACAGACTATGGCTTTATCGTTTGCTTTGATAGACCAGCAAGAAAGCAAGCTAAGCAACCCAACTCCCTCCACTCAGGAGTCATCATGATACAGAGCAGGCTGTCTCATCCTGTTGTTTTCATCCAGAGGACTTCCCCATTGTCTCTCCTGAACCATATTATTTGAACGTGTCGCTCTTGTTGACAAAAGAGGTATTCAGATATGAGTTATTATTAGGAGACTGACTTTATGGAGTGAGGCCTTTGGGTTCCTACCATCTGGATAAACAATGCCTCCTCTTTCAGGAGATACTGACACAATGAGCGACTGGGAGGGAGGAATAGCGAGCTGCTGCTGAGGACCAAATAAGATCAATGGAAATGTGGCCACTTCCTATTAAATGTTGGTCGTTGCAGCTATGAGTGTTTACACATTAGCAAGAGGTGGTGATCTTGGAGACGATGCTATAATGCTGGATACGTTTATTTCATTTTCTCCCTGCATGATTCCATGAACCTTAGTAATTAAAGCAATTTCAGAACCCAGTCCCAAATCTCACGTGTGCAGGACTTTTATGTTAAGTATGTGTAACCATGTGCGCTGAGAGTTGGGAAGCAAGTTCAGGGAGTGTTTTAATAAATAAACACAACATAATACAACAAAAAAAGAAACACTAACAACGCACAGACAGGGAACTGAAACAGAAACAATGACACCTGGGGAAGGAACCAAAGGGAGTGACATAGATAGGGAAGGAAATCAAGGAAGTGATGGAGTCCAGGTGAGTCTGATGATGCGCAGGTGCGCGTAACGATGGTGACAGGTGTGCTCCATAACGAGCAGCCTGGTGACCTGGAGAGGGAGCACACGTGACAGTACGTCACGAGAGACTAAAATTGAAGTACTGTAAAGGCCATAAAATTTTGTTAAAATTGCTTTTGTATTCTTCTAGAATGAACATAGAAAACTTACTGCAATAAAGTGGAATGGAATATTCCACACCACTTGGTCTAACAAATATGTTCCCAATTATTTTGGTGCTGAGGCTTGCAACACTTTGTCAAAATAATATTTTCCTCGTTAGACCATGCGAACGTCCAGGTGTTCCGATGTTAGGCTCAGTAAAACATCTTATTCAAATGCTGTGGAACGAGCTGCAACTGATACAACATGTCACGGTGTGCAAAACAGAGGACCAAAGGCTGTACAGATATCAACAGAAGTTGCATCCGCATGTAGTCTAAATACAGTCACTGCAACATCTCCCAGCGGAGTAGGTGTGTCTGTGTTTTTGTGGGGTGGAGAGTAATTCTGTTCTTTACTGTGTCACACTACAGTAAATCCCTGAGGTTGTTAACATGCCCAGCTGCAAGTGTAGGGCTCCATTTTTCTGTCAACAAGGTTGTTCATTGCACACTCTCTGGCCCCTGATTAAGGATATCCTCTGAGTTTTTGCTCTTGTGCGAAATGTAATAAGCCAATGGTTCCGCTCTAGGTCTCTAGCAGGCCTAGCGCCTAACACAGCTGGGAAAATTTCCCATGTGACACATACACACACATACCATCCTGATCTCACCAGACATGTAGATATTGTCTGACACACACTTGCAACTCATCCCCCCCCAAAAATCTTAATTTTCACATTAGAAGATAGAAATTGCTTTATGAAATACTCCAACCATGTTACTTGTGTTGCAGAAAGAATGCTGTCATCATCTTGGTCTAATTATAACTCACCCATGCATCCTTTCGCTGACATGGACAATAAACAGTCCCTATCATAATAGTTCATAGATTGATTAAATTACCTCATCTTTGGAACAGGATAGTGTGAGCACACACAGTCCTGTCTCGCATTGTTCAATTGTTTTCCACAAGGAAGCGTTTTCTTAGAATGGCTGTTGCAGACTTCTCACCTCTGCCTCTGTACATGGACACAGATTCTGAAGGTGGGTCACAGCAGCCTGTGCCAGAGTAAAGCAATAGTGGGATAGCCTGCATTGTTCCGCGCGGACCTTCTCTGGGAATTCCTCAGCTTCCCGACTGACCATCCCCTCCAAACACTCATAAACACACACACACACACACACGCTTTCAATCCCCCTGCCAAACTCAGCAGCACATAAAAGCAATGGTTCTTGTGTACATGTGCTCATGGGAGGGTACTGCTACAGTCATGACCAATTCAGGTGCACAACCTCATCTGCTTGGTCAGACGTCCTCCTCCTCCTACTTCTTCTCTGGAGAGTTGTTCATAAAATATCAAAGGGTGAAGGGGTGTATCCAAGCCGCTGAACGGAGAGCCACAACAAGTGTCCGACAGCCATTAAAATCTCTGCCATGCAGGTTGAGCAAGAGGACATCTCCCCTGTCAATGGGTGTTTGAAATGTGATGATATTGTGTTTACTTCAGTATGTTATTAAAACATTACCTCTGCGCACCATTTTCCATCTACAACTGTTTAGCGAGGCCCTCTGGGCTACAAACTTCTGGAAGTAACCATACTGTACGGTAGAGAATTGAGACAGTGCTCCCTTATGGTGTTGACAAAATTCTTTCCCTTTTCTAGATACACTGTTTTAGTTTTTCTTGTAGGGGAGAGTGGGGAAAGGAGATATTAGAGTGGTCCATGACAGATTAAATCAATAAATCAAATGTATTTAATAAATCCATTTTATGTCAGCAGTATACATAAACCCAACCTAAAACCCCAAAGAGAAAGCAATGCAGATGCACAGCAGTTAGTAAAAATTCCCTAGAGGGCAGGAACCTAGGAAAACCTAGAGAGGAACCAGGCTCAGAGGGGAGGCCAGTTTTCTTCTGGCTGTGCCAGGTGGCAATTATAAGAGTACATGGCCATTAAAGCCAGCTCGTTCTTCAAAATGTTCAAACGTTCATGGATGACCAAATAATAATCACAGTGGTTATAGAGGATGCAACAGGTCAGCACCTCAGGAGTAAATGTCAGTTGGCTTTTCATAGCCGAGCAATCAGAGATCGAGACAGCAGGTCCGGTATAGAGAGAAGGAGCGAGCGAGAGAGAGAAATAAAGAGAGAGAAATAGAGAGAGACGGCCGAGGTAGCAGGTCCGGTGAACAGGTCTGGATCAGCAGCATGACAAGGTTGACTGGGGACAGAGACAGCCAGGAGTCGTCATGGTCCTAGGGCTCATGTCCTCCAGGGGGGGAGACAGAGAGAGCGAGAGAAAGAGAGAGAAGATATACTACTTAGGTCTGTCTTGTAGTCCTAGTTCACGTTAAATGCTGAGCAACCAAAAACTCTGTTCTTGAGTAGGCTATTAGGTGAAAGCTCTCCTTTCTTGAGGTCTGTGAGGTGTCCCACTGGGCAAAATCTGGTTCAATCAATGTTGTTTCCACGTCATTTCAACAACAAAAATTCAATGTGACGACGTTGAATCAACGTGGAAAACCATGACAGAGATGCAAACATTTGAACCCATGCTCCAACTATGTCAACAGAGTTGACATTAACTCCCACCCAAATAAACTGCAAAATAATCACTCTACAGTTAGGGTCACTGAAAGAATTGTTGCTCAAATTAAGAAAAATAAGTTGAAAAGTTACTCAGTATGATTTTCTTATTTTTGGTTGTTTCTTCCCTCCTCGTTCACTGATAATAGAACACACACAGTATGCAGGCTGTTTTTTTTATTATTATTTTTTATCTCAGTGAGAAGTGCTGTCTAGCTCCATTTCACCCCTGCTGAAAGTCTTCCTGTAGGATATACTTTGGGGGCAGTGGGGAAACACAAGCAGAAATTTAACTCCATGCATTTGTGACCTTCCATATTCTGCTACCTTTGCTTTTCTCCTTTTTTCCTCTTAAGGGTTATCATCAATTTCTCCCTGTCATCCCTGGAAAAGCTTCCTGAATTTGTTGGTTTAAAAACACACTTTTTCGTTCATTCAGGTGAACCACAGAGAGCCGTACATCTGGGTCTCACCGCCGGATGATGTCAAGACTGGAGCTGACCCAAAGCCTGCCGCACAGAGAGTAGCTCCGAGAGGTCGGCCCTGCGTGTTTTTCCTTCCTGTGCCTCTGTGACATCTTCATGCCGGAGGGAGCCTCGGGGAGCAATTTGGGGAGGCCTGGGTCCGGAGCACAAGGGGCTGAGCACAGAAAATTCAAATTAGGCTGAGTCCCTGACAGGGCAGGTGGGGAGAGGAGAATAGGAGAGGGGATGGACCCGGATCCCAAGCCTGTGTGAACTGTTTACTGTCTGGAAATTGACTTTCCATATACCACAATCAACACCAGGGAGCCTTCCTCAGCCATACGGTGCTCTGCACTCTGATCCATCTGCAATCTCATTCAAAGTGATCCCAGACAGGAGTGAATGTGAGCACTGAGCTTGTGTGTCTGTGTGTCTACTCTCTGCCTGCTGAAACCATCAGCATGTTGAACAGGTTCAAACTTAGCCAAACTTTCCATGGCAACAAGATTAGGGCACAGTATCCTCCTGGTATCATGCGAGGACAATGTATATATTTCAACAACATTTTTCCTGGACTGTGACTTCATGTCAACAGGGTCTTATTGCACTTCTTTAGCCCTGTCCCCTCTTGCTCCACAAAGACATCCAACTTCTTAAGCTCCCTCCTCCTCCATTGGGCCACTGCAGTGATTTATACCTCTGACATCCCAACAGCTGTGTCAGGGTCTCGGAGCAGAGTGCGGGTTACTATTTGCCGTGACTAATCGATACCAGGCTTCAAATAAGGCAACCGTGAGATTTGCAAAAATACACCAGTCAATGAATAACACAAGAAACCATGATCCTTAGCTATGCATCTACAGACTTAACCAAAAACGTGTTGGCACAGCTATTGGAAACAATGGAATGGGAATTACAAGTATGTAAGAGATCACCAGCCACACCCCAACCAGTTAAGACCACCCCAAGTAAACCCTGGCCACACCCTATATTGGACCCCCCCATATCAGACCTATGCCCCTTCTGCCCACTCCATGCCACCTATACCCCCCCAATAGAATCTCCATAGTTTAACGATGACAGCTTCTCCATCCTAGAGGGTGAGATCAACTATTTCCAGGCCCAGGGACATGTACTGGTCTGTGGTAACCGAAATGCCAGAAGTGCCAGAACTGGACAAGCACACAGAGGGACTAACGCCTGCCTGGGGGTGACAACATTCCCTCCCCCATATGCCCCCCCTAGACACAACTACAACAACATAACCAACAAAAGCAGATCACAACTCCTGCAGCTCTGTCAGAGGGTGGGTATGTACATACTCAATGGTAGCTTTTGAGGGGACTCCTATGGTAGGTACACCTATAGCTCATTTCTTGGCAATAGTACTGTAGACTACTTTATCACTGACCTCAACCCAGATCTCTTAAACCGTTCACATTCAGTCCACTGACACCCCTATCTGATCACAGTAAAACACACTCTACTTGAACAGAGCTGTGCTGAATCATGAGGCATCAAAGCCAAAGGAACTGAATAATATTAAGAAATGCTATAGATGGAAAGAAAATAGTGTGGAAATCGACCAAAAAACAATCAGGCAACAACAAATTCAATCCCTTCTAAACAATTTCCTGGACAAAATATTTCACTGTAATAGTGAAGGTGTAAACTTGGCAGTAGAAAACCTAAACAGTATATTTGACCTCTCAGCTTCCAAATCAAATTAAAAAATTAACAATGACAGATGGTTTGATTGTCACGGCCGTTGAATGAAGAGGACCAAGGTGCAGCGTGGTGAGCGTACCAATCTTTTATTTAGAAAAGACGCCGAACAAAACAATAAACACTACACAGCAAACCGTGCCGCTAAAGGCTACGTGCCATAAACAAAGTCAACTTCCCACAACCACAGGTGGGAAAAAGTGCTGCCTAAGTATGGTTCTCAATCAGAGGCAACGATAGACAGCTGTCAAAACATAGAACTACACAACATAGAACATAGAATACCCACACCAACTCATGCCCTGACCAAACCAAAATAGAGACATAAAAAGGATCTCTATGGTCAGGGCGTGAGATTGATGAAGAATGCAAAAACCTAAGAAATTAATGGAGAAACCTATCCATTGAGAAAACCTGAGCCTATGCCTTCACTATTGTGAATCACAAAAAACTACAGAAATACACTACGGAAAAAGAAGTAACAGCACGTCAGAAATCAGCTCAATGTAACTGAAGAATCCATAGAATCTAACCACTTCTGGGAAAACATCAATACAGGGCTAAGATTGAATCATACTACACCGGCTCCAACACTCGTCTTGTGTGGCAGGGCTTTCAAACTATTACATACTACAAAGGGAAGCACAGCCGCGAGCTGCCCAGTGACACAAGCCTACCAGACGAGCTAAATCACTTCTACCCTCGCTTCGAGGCAAGCAACACTGAGGCATGCATGAGAGCATGAGCTGTTCCGGATGACTGTGTGATCACTCTCTCCGTAGCCGACGTGAGTAAGACCTTTAAACAGGTCAACATACACAAGGCTGCGGGGCCAGACGGATTACCAGGACCTGTGTTCCGGGCATGTGCTGACCAACTAGCAGGTGTCTTCACTGACATTTTCAACATGTCCCTGATTGAGTCTGTAATACCAACATGTTTCAAGCAGACCACCATAGTCCTGTGCCCAAGAACACAAAGGCAACCTACCTAAATGACTACAGACCTGTAGCACTCACGTCCGTAGCCATGAAGTGCTTTGAAAGGTTGGTAATGGCTCACATCAACACCATTATCCCAGAAACCCACTCCAATTTGCATACTGCCCAAACAGATCCACAGATGATGCAATCTCTATTGCACTCCACACTGCCCTTTCCCACCTGGACAAAACGAACACTAATGTGAGAATGCTATTCATTGACTACAGCTCAGCGTTCAACACCAAAGTACCCTCAAAGCTCATCGCTAAGCTAAGGATCCTGGGACTAAACACCTCCCTTTGCAACTGGATCCTGGACTTCCTGATGGGCCGCCCCCAGGTGGTAAGGGTAGGTAGCAACACATCTGCCACGCTGATCCTCAACACTGGAGCTCCTCAGAGGTGCGTGCTCAGTCCCCTCCTGTACTCCCTGTTCACCCACGACTGCATGGCCAGGCACGACTCCAACACCATAGTTTAGTTTGCCGATGACACAACAGTGGTAGACCTGATCACTGACAACGACGAGACAACCTATAGGGAGAAGGTCAGAGACCTGGCTGGGTGGTGCCAGAATAACAACCTATCCCTCAACGTAACCAAGACTAAGGAGATGATTGTGGACTACAGGAAAAGGAGAACCGAGCACGCCCCCATTCTCATCGATGGGGCTGTAGTGGAGCAGGTTGAGAGCTTCAAGTCCCATGGTGTCCACATCAACAACAAACTAGAATGGTCCAAACACACCAAGAAAGTCGTGAAGAGGGCACGACAAAGTCTATTCCCCCTCACAAAACTAAAAAGATTTGGCATGGGTACTGAGATCCTCAAAAGGTTCTACAGCTGCAACAGTTGCATCACTGCCTGGTACGGCAATTGCTCGGCCTCTGACCGCAAGGCACTACAGAGGGTCGTGAAGCGGCCCAGTACATCACTGGGGCTAAGCTGCCTGCTATCCAGGACCTCTACACCAGGCGCTGTCAGAGGAAGGCCCTAAAAATTGTCAAAGACCCCAGCCATCGGCAAGCGGTACCTGAGTGTCAAGTCTTGGACAAAAATGCTTCTCAACAGTTTTACCCTCAAGCCATAAGACTCCTGAACAGGTAATTAAATGGCTACCCCGACTATTTGCATTGTGTGCCCCCCCAACCCCTCTTTTACACTGATGCTCCTCTATGTTCATCATATATGCATAGTCACTTTAACTATACATTCATGTACATACTACCTCAATTGGGCCGGCCAACCAGTGCTCCCCACATTGGCTATCCGGGCTATCTGCATTGTGTCCCGCCACCCACCACCCGACAACCCATCTTTGTCACGCCCTGGCCATAGAGGCTTTTTATTCTCTATTTTGGTTTGGCCAGGGTGTGACTAAGGTGGGTATTCTATGTTCCTTTGTCTATGTTTTTATATTTCTTTGTTTTTGGCCGGATATGGTTCTCAATCAGGGACAGCTGTCTGTCGTTGTCTCTGATTGAGAACCATACTTAGGTAACTCTTGCCCACATGGGTTTTGTGGGTAGTTGTTTTCTGTTTAGTGTTTGTATCACCTTTCCGTACTGTTTCGGTTATTCCTTTTGTTACTTTGTGTTTAGTGTTCAGTTCTATTTAATAAATATGAACACGTACCACGCTGCATCTTGGTCCTCACCTTCTTCCTCTGAATGCCGTTACACTCTTTTACGCTACTGCTACTCTCTGTTCATCATATATGCATCGTCACTTTAACCATATCTACATGTACATACTACCTCAATAAACCTGACTAACCGGTGTCTGTATGTAGCTTCTATTTCTACTTCTATAGCCTCACTGCTGTACTGTATATAGCCTGTCTTTTTTACTGTTTTATTTCTTTACTTACCTATTGATCACCTAATACCTTTTTTGCACTATTGGTTAGAGCCTGTAAGTAAGCATTTCATTTCAGGTGAAACTTTGATTTTGATTTGATTGCACACAGGTGGAATTTTTTCAGCTAATTATGTGACTTCTGACAGTAATTGGTTGCACCAGATCTTATTTAGGGGCTTCATAGCAAAGGGGGTGAATACATAGGCACGCACCACTTTTCCATTTTTTATTTTTTATTATTTTTTTATTATTTTTATTTTCACTTCACCAATTTGGACTATTTTGTGTATGTCCATTACATGATAAAAATCCATTTAAATTACAGGTTCTAATGCAAAACAAAATAGGAAAAATGCCAAGGGGGCTGAATATTTTTGCAAGGCACTGTATACATACCTCAACCTAAACATCAACGCCACAGGTAACTTCCACGAATCTGTGAACGATCTGAGAGACAAGGCAAGAAGGGTCTGCTATGCCATCAAAAGGAACATAACATTTGACATACCAATTACTGATTTCTTGAATCAGTTATATAACCAATTGCCTTTTATGCATGCAGAGCAGAATTAGGCCGATTCCCGCTAATTATCAAAATCCAGAAAAGAGCTATTAAATTCTACAACCACCTAAAAGGAAGTGATTCCCAAACCTTCCATAACAAAGCGATTAGCTACAGAGAAATTAACCTGGAGAAGAGCCCCCTAAGCAAGCTGGTCCTGGGGCTCTGTTCAGAAACACAAACAGAACCCACAGAGCCCCAGGACAGCAAAACAATTAGACCCAACCAAATCATGAGAAAACAAAAAGATAATTACTTCACAAATTGTATAGAATTTACAAAAAAACGGAGCAAACTAGAATAGTATTTGGCCCTAAACAGAGAGTACACAGTAGCAGAATAACAGACCACTGTGACTGACCCAAAATTAAGGAAATATTTGACTATGTACAGACTCAGTGAGCATAGCCTTGCTATTGAGAAAGGCAGCCGAAGGCAGACCTGGCTCTCAAGAGAAGACAGGCTATGTGCACACTGCCCACAAAATGAGGTGGAAACTGATCTGCACTTCTTAACCTCCTGCCAAATGTACGACCATATTAGAGACACATATTTCCCTCAAATTACACAGACTCACAAAGAATTCGAAAACAATCATATTTTTATAAACTTCCATATATAATGGGTAAAAAAACACAGTGTGCAATTGCAGCAGCAAGATTTGTGACCTGTTGCCACAAGAAAAGGGCAAATATGACGTTTGAAATGTCTTTATTCTTTCGGAACTTTTGTGAGTGTAATGTTTACTGTTCATTTGTTATTGTTTATTTTACTATTATCTACTTCACTTGCTTCAGCAATGTAAACAAATGTTTCCCATGCCAATAAAGCCCCTTAAATTGAAATTGAATAGAGAGAGAGAGAGAGAGAGAGAGAGAGAGAGAGAGAGAGAGAGAGAAAAACTTTAAATTGAGCTCCTGATTGTTTGACTGAAACTGAAATAGATTTGAGTCTAATCAAGGATATCTAGATAAGTGCTTAATGTAGAGGGTTCCTTTCTCTTTATCTTTCCTGTGTAACTGTTAAGACCAAATAAACCTGCCATTAGAGGTATTTATTGGCAAGCCTCTTGGACATGCCACCCAGCAGACGATGGCGCCCAGCTTAATTCTCTTGAGGATGTTAACCTTATTTTGTACTCTTAAACTGTTGGACTCATTTTCCCGGGGTTTTGTTTTGAATGCAGTAAATGTCATGTTCTTGTACCATACAGTACACACACATACATGCTTGTACCACCTCCAAAGCTTTTATAGTTTTACATTGCATTAACACAAACATTTACAATCAATACCTGACCCTACATGCTTTAATTGTAAATGCTGTTTTAGTCAATGTAACATTTCTCATGACATTGTAACCTTGTGCCCTAGCTGACCGTCTGCCATCTGCTCTGGCACAGGGGTTGCCATGAGGAAATCCTTAGCAACATAAAGAATAAATATGGAAAAGTCCTCAAATCTCAGTCTCAACGTTTTCCTGTTTTTCTGTGCCCTGGCATGAACTAGACAAGGAATCAAGTGAATAGGTCTGTCATATGTGTCTTTAAATGAATCTTAACTGCAACAACAAAGGAGGAATATACACACGTGTTCAAATGAAAGAAAACTACTAGGAGAAATTTCATTCAGATAAAACAATTGTTTTATTTAAAAATGTAATACATGTACAACACAAATATCACACAAATATACACATCTATAATTTCTCTATCTATAAATGCACTGCATTTGTTAAAGGCTTCACATTGGACATTGGTTTGTTCCATGCCTCTCACAGCATTCTCTCAAGCATAAATAGTCTCTTGTTATATAATGTTCTCCAGCATGATGAGAATGGTTCTGTTACGGCCTGCTTTTAGTGTTCCCTGAGTTTGTGGATGAGGAGTTCTGGTTCTGGTTCTTGCTGTTGTGTTTCACGGTCTTCTATCTACGGTTCACCCTCAGAGAATCAACGCCTCGCATCTTCAGACAGTCTTTGCTATCCTTTATCTGGAAAAAATAAAGCACATTTTTGGGGACAATTAATAAGTGAACAACTTCCAAATGGCACTGAATATCACCACAACCAACAACAACAACAAAACATAAACAACAGTATACAGTATATGGTAATAATGATGACAATGATGACAATGATAATAATGATGATGATGATGATGACAATGATAATAATGATGGCGATGCTGATATAGTATTAGCGCCACTGATTTAAGGTTACTTAAAGTGTATTACATAAATGTAATACTATTCTGTTATAAATGTGTATTGAATATTGCATTAGGCATACATTCAAATCAATTAAAAAAACTTGTGCAAACAATGTACGTTTTCTTTTTACAAAATAATAGGCTATCCTATATATTTTAAATACTTTGTTCTTCAAAATGCTAATTACATGAAACAATGTCAGTGGAAGAAAGAGGCGTCATCTTGAGGAAACACCGATGAACAAATTCAATATCCTTGAATTAATTAAAACACATTGTAAAAGAAAAGTTAAAGAAATAGTTAAATCACATTTATCAAATTTAGGGGTCGCGTTGACCCCTCAGTATGGGCATAATGACGCCTCGTGCGAAGATGGGGGAAATATTGTTTTACGTGCGAAGATGGGGGAAATATTATTTTACGCGCGAAGATTTCGATACAGAATAGAACAAATAATAATTTTGAAATGTCAATCAGTGTCAAATGTAAGTCTTCCAAAAACAAATAATTCCATATTACTTCCCAACAACGTGATAGGCAGGGCCTGTCTATAATTGAATTGCTATTTGCCTGACGTTCAGCCATGTTTTCAAGCTATTGTTTTCTTCACTGATCTAAACCTTTTCCACTTGAATTGTGGACAATAATTTTTTATAAAACGCATTGAATTACCCCTTTTCTTTGGTTGCTCAAACAGAAGGTGCAGATGGTGCGAGGCTGCTTTCCTCTGCTCTCTCCTTGCGCGTAAACCGCGCCAAGACAAGTTTGTCCATCTCCATTCCCGTCACGGAGCAGCAGGGTGTTGGCGAGGTGGGAGATGTAGCTTGATGCTAGGCGAAGCGTCTCAATCTTGGAGAGCTTTCTGTCCACTGGCTCAGTGGGTATTAGAGTCCGAAGTGCAGTAAATGCAGTGTTGACACTTTGGGTTCGGTCGCGCTCCCTGGCATTTGCTGCGTTCCGCTGTTTCACAATGACAACACTGCTGCCTCCCGACTTTAGAGAAATCCTCCGCCGTTTGTCCGCGGCTGCGCAGCATCCATAGCTCTGATCCGAGCTGCCGTCGCTCTCGCTGCGGTTCTCCTCGTCCTCGGACATCATACTCAGGTCCGGGTAGCTGATCAGATGAGTCGCAATTGGCCGCAGCATGGCAAAGGTCATCATCGAAATGTTTTGGGTCTGGGTCTCTAAAACGATGGCCCAAGAAAAAATAAGAGGAGCAAACAAATCCCTAAACGAATGAATCTTCTATGCATGCATCTTGGTGGCCTAATGTAGACTTGGCCTATGTCTAAAATAGGCCTAATGGTAGTTCCAAAACGAGTTTTAAATTTCTAGTTTTCCTCAGCCACGTGTTTTTTCAAAGTCTTGAGCATCTCATAGTCAGTGTACCGGCCCACATAGCTCTTATAGTTGGATGGGAGGAGTTGTTCAGTGCATGGAATGTTCAGCCTCCAATCGAGATGTAGGCCCTATAACCAGCCTATTGCAGACTACTACAGTAAATACGATCTATTTTTCATCATCTTATTTTTCAATTGCCTGTATTGTCTATTTAATTGGATTTAATTGGATTTTAAAGTGTTTAATAATAATATAATTAATAGGCCTGTAATGATAGTAATACCATTTATTATTGTCAATAATAAGTAGCCTGGCAATTAATATTTTAATACAATAAGTTTGTTATAGTCATGCATGGTAAATGTATTATTATTATGCATATCACAGTTTAAAAGTACAATTTCTTTTGGTAACCCTTTACATTAAGGTACAATTTAAAGGTGGCTGTAAACGGTTTATATGTTGTCGACAGTAAAAAAAAAAAAAAAGTATATGTATTTGATAGATCACTAATGAACCCTTATAGGCCTAATTAATTGTTTAAAATAAGGACAATAAAGATGGCACTGACTGAGAAGGTCAACATCTTATGAGTTCCAACCTTGCCATATAGTGACTTTTATCTTGTTTATCTTTACTTTTTTTGTACAGAAAGTTCATATGATTATCACATTTGACCGCCAAGCACTTCTGGACATCAGATCGCCAGTTTCACCTCAATTTCGAATTCAAATACGTCTTCAACTCCAAATCAGCTGTTCCACTGTTCATACTGGATCCTATTATTTGTTCCATGGGCTACCAAAACGCTGCAGGTGTAGACGCCGGAGATGAGGTGGAGTCCTAGTGAAATTTAGGCAAAGAGAAAACTGAACGGCGCTCCTCTCCGTTCTATTGGCAAATGTTCAGTCACTCGAGAATAAGATGGATGAGCTTCGTTCTAGTCTCCTATCAGAGAGACTTGAAAAGCAGCAATATTATGTCTTACTGAAACGTGGCTGGATGATGACGCTATGCACGTAGTACTCAGTGGATTCTCTATGCAGCCGCAGGATCAGACGCCGGCTTCGGGGTAGTCAAAAAGAGGTTGAGTGTGTTTTTTCATAAATAACAACTGGTGTTCTGCTTCAAGTGTGAAGGAAATCTCGAGCTTTTGCTCACCTGATGTAGAATACCTCATGGTAAGCTGCAGACCGTTTTATCTACCAAGAGAGTTCGCATTCGTAATTATCACAGCTGTCTACATCGCTCCACAAGTCAATACCACTCTGACACTCAACAAACTGTATGGGGTCATAAAAAAACAAGAAACCGTTCACCGAGAGGCAGCGTTTCCGGTGGGTTAAGACTTTAACACGGGAAGACTTAAAACCGTCCTACCTCACTTTTACCAACACGTCTCCTGTGCCCCTAGGACTTCTAAAACTTTAGACCACTTTAATTCTACCCACAGAAAAGCAAACAATGCCCTCCCTCATCCTCCCTTTGGCAAATCTGACCTTGACTCCATTCTTCTGCTTCCTGTTTACAAACAAAAGTTCAAACATTAAGTACCTGTGATGTGCTCAATACAGAAGTGGTCGGAAGAAGCTACAAGACAAGGCTACAAGATTGCTTTGCTAGTTCAGACTGTGATATGTTCTGGGATTTATTCGATAGCATTGAGGAGTTTACCATAACAGTCACAGGCTTCATCAATACGTGCATAGACAATGTTTTCCCCACAGTGACTATAAGAGCGTATCCAAATCAAAAACCATGGATTACAGGCAATATCCGAACTGGGCTAAAGGCTACAGTTACCGCTTACAATGAACGAAAGACAGACATGGATACATACAAGAAAGCCCGCTACGACATCTGACGAGACATCAAACATGCAAAAGGACAATATAGGAGGAAGGCTGAATCCTATTACACCGGCTCTGACGCTCATCGTATGTGGCAGGGCTTGCAGACGATAACGGGGGAAACAAAGGGAAACCCAGCCATGAGTTGTCCAGCGATGCAGAACTCCCAAACGAGCTAAATGCCTTTTATGCTCTCTTCGGGGAATATAACACTGTGCCTTGCATGAAAGCCCATGTTTTTATGGATGACTGTGTGATCTCGCTCTCCCTGGCCGATGTGAGCAAAACGTTTAAACAGGTTAACAATCACAAGGCCACCGGGTCAGACGGAATACCAGGGCACGTTCTCAAAGCATGCACAGACCAGCTGGCAGGTGTCTTCACAGACATCATCAATCTGTCCTTGTCCCAGTCTGTAATCCCAACATGTTTCAACCTGACCACCATTGTCCATGTTCCCAAGAGCGCCAAGGTAACCTGCTTAAATTACTATTGCCCTGTAGCACTTGCATCTAAAATACTATGAAGTGGGCATAGAAAGGCTGGTCATTACACACATAAACACCATCATCCCAGACACCCTAGACCCACTCCAATTTGCAGACCGCCCCAACACTGCCCTCTCTCAACTGGATAAGAGGGGTAATAACTATGTAAAAATGCTCATAGACAACAGCTCAGTGTTCAACACCACAGTTCCCTCCAAGCTCATCACCAAGCTAGGGACCCTGGTACTGAACCCCTCCCTCTGCAACTGGACCCTGGACTTCCTAACAGGCAGGTCCAAGGTGGCGAGGGTAGGCAACAACACCACCACGCTGACCCTCAATAAGGGGGCCCCTCAGGGATGTGTGCTTAGTCCCCTCCTGTCCTCCCTGTTCACCCATGACTGTGTGGCCACGCACGACTCCAACACCATCATCAAGTTTGCTGACGACATGACGGTGGTATGCCTGATCACCGACGGCGATGAGTCAGTCTACAGGGAGGAGATCAGAGACTTAGCAATGTGTTGCCAGGACAACAAACTCTCCCTCAACTTCAGTAAGACTACAGAGTAGATGATAGATTATAGAAGAAAGAGGGGAGAGCATGTCCCCATCCACATTGACGAGGCTGTTGTGGAGTGGGTCGAGAGCTTCAAGTTCCTTGGCGTGCACATCACTAAAGACTTAACATGGTCCACACACACCCGCACAGTCATGAAGAGGGCACGGCAGGACCTTTTCCCTCTCAGGAGGCTGAAAATATTTGGTTTGGGCCCTCGGATCCTCAAAATGTTCTACAGTTTTGGATGGTCTATCAATATAGCCAGTCACTACAAAGATACAGGCATTCTTCCAAAGTCAGTTGCCGGAGAGAAAGGAAACCACTCAGGGAATTTAAAACACTTGAAGTTTAATGGCTGTGATAGAAGAAAACTGAGGATGGATCAACAACATTGTAGTTACTCCAAATAGTAACCTAAATGACAGAGTAAAAAGAAGGAAGCCTGTATAGAATAAAAAATATTCCAAAACATGCTTCCTGTTTGCAATAAGACACTAAAGTAAAACTGCAAAGAATGCATCAAAGAAATGAACTTCATGTCCTGAATACAAAGTGTTATGTTTGGGAAAAACACAACACTGAGTACCACTCTTCATATTTTCAAGCATGGTGGCGGCTGCATTATGTTATGGGTATGCAGCTAAGCACAGCTAAGCATAAGAAAAATCCTGGAGGAAAATCTGGTTCAGTCTGCTTTCCAACAGATACTGGGAGATAAATTATCCTTCAGCAGGACAACCTAAAACACAAGGACAAATATACACTGGAGTTGGTTTCCAAGCGAACATTGAATGTTTTTGAGTGGCCTAGTTACAGTTTTGACTTAAATCGGCTTGAAAATCTACGGCAATACTTGAAAATGGCTGTCTAGCAATGATCAACAACCAAATTGACAGAGCTTGAAGAATTCATAAAATAATAAGTTACAAATATTGTAGACTCCTGGTGTGCAGAGCTCTTAGAGACTTACCCAGAAAGACTCACAGCTGTACTCGATGCCAAAGGTGATTCTAACATTCAGGGTTGTGAATACTTATGTAAATGAGACATTTCGGTATTTTATTTTGAATAGATTTGCTAACATTTCTAAAAACCTGATTTCACTTTGTCATTATAGGGTATTGTGTGTAGATGGTTAAGAGATTCCTCTTGTGTAACTATTTTACTTTAATTTGTATTATTATTTTTAAACTGCCTGGTTGGGAAAGGCTCGTAAGCAAGCATTTCACGGTAAAGTCTACACCAGTTATATTCAGCGCATGGAACAATTACATTTGATTTGATTCATTGTGTGACCTTTCACTTCGGTGCTTCCCAAAGTGTGCAGCACTAAACCCATTATTTAGCTATCATCAAAACGATAATCACACAATTTAATCTAGGCTATTTATATTTATTGAATACTTACTTTTCTCCATTGATTATTTTGAGCTGAGATAGTTAAGAGAGGTTTACACATTTTTGAAGAGAGAAGAGAGAGGAAACGTGGTCCTGCGTGACTGGCATGTTTGTCTGAAGTTTATGGTCCTGTCATCTGCTGAGGTTTGTTTTCTCACTGTCACAAACAGCTCCTGTAGGCCCAGTGGAATAAGCTGTAGTCAGTGAGGTGGAGAGGTCTGTCTTATGTCGAAGAGAACCCCCGCCCAAACCCTTCAAATTTGAGCCTCAAAATTTGCTAACACAATATAAATAATCTGTCACGAACGAACAATTAATTAAAAAAAACATGTAAACAGTTAATAAAACATTATTCATAAAAATAGGTATAGTCTGTATCAAGGACAAAATTATATTATTTCTTGGTAAACTTAAAATAAAAAAAATAAAAAAGTGATTTCTTTCCTAAACCCCATCTCCCTCAGTAGCTAACATACCCTCACCCCATGCTGAGAGGGTTTTCTTGGGCGGTGGGAGAAAGTGAAGTGTTGAGTAAATAAACGTTGAGCAGATGTCCGACTGACCGTCCAGGGGTGAACCAGGGACACCCGTCCACTTTCTGGGGCCAGCTTTGACAAAACAAAGTGAGGACTGAGGCAAATGGGTGCTAGCCTAGAAACCCTGACTTTAAAACAGCCACCAGTCACCAGGGCAGCTTTCACAAACATGTCCCCACCACCTCCTGCTTGCCAACCGACACATCAAACCACTGCTATGTGCCTCAGCTGCATCAACAATGCTGACCCACCAGACATTCAAACCCACTATAAAGAAGCACTGACTGAGACCATTTTAAGCGTTATTTTAAGGACAGGGCACGACAAGTACAATGACACGAAATACGTTCTTACTTTACTATGACCTCATCAAGCCAAGTGGCACAGAATGCCTCTACAAAGTCCCTCCATTGACCCAAAATAACTTTGTAAAAAAATATATATAATATGCTGTATACCATTCTGTAAATACACTCTTCTTCCTAAAGAGAATTGAAGCAGGGAATTGTACAGGGAGCACTAATTAATAGAGTAATTTATTATCCATGGAAATAATCCGCGATAATTGACAAAAATAGTGAGGTGTTTGAAATATGCCTTAATTGTCAGCATGTGGGTTGGTTAAGAGATGCTTATGAACAACACACATTTTTCACAGGATTTCTCAAGGCTCTTAATGTCCATCCGGAGGAAGTGTTCCCATTTATCCATGGTGGTGAGGTGACAGCTCATTGGTTTCACCACCTGCAGAGGCCCCTGTTATTCAGCCGGGGAATAACATGGGAACTGAGAAGCAGCGTAGAGTCAGAAAGGAGGTAACCTCAAACTGTCAAAAATATATATTTCAGAGAGCATCCCTCACTAAGTCTCACTGAACTCTATAAAAAGGGTCAGGCGTAGGAACCAACTAAAGATGGACAAAAGCACATTCATGTGTAGTGTAGGATCTCAACATTGTTGTTGTTTTTGGAGATAAAGCAATACTATGGAGTGGGCATAGAAATTTAAGTATTGACTACAGAAGAGACCAACTACTTACTATATGTTTTAAGATAGAGATGTGACTTATCTTAAACTGTAAATACCCTACAACCACAGTTCAACATCAGTTGACATTTGTAGTTTAAAATCAGTCTAATGTTCTAGCCAAGGCAGAATTATACATGAGTTTGCAATGCGGTCAAGAAGGCATTGGAAACACTGGTCTGGCATGAATTACACGCCTGTGGTGGCCAGCAGTCGGAAGGAATTCCTGATAGGGAGCCCTGGAGAGGCATAACCCCTCAGCCGAACAAACAGGGCTACATCCAAATGGCACCCTATTCCCTATATAGTGCACTCCTTTTGACCACAGCCCTATGGGCCCTGGTCAAAGGGAGTGCACTATAGACCTATAGGAAATAGGGTGCCATTTAGGACACAGCTCAGGCCTCAAAAGGACTTGGACGTAATCCCTCCCTAAGTGGAACAAATGGGTGAGCTGGTTTACCGTCCGGAGGTCACTGATCACCTGTTTTATTGAGACTCACTCTGCAAGGCAATAAGGATCAAGAAGAGCAATTAAAGACTCCTGTTTGGAGTTGGGTACAGGGAGGAAAGGAGAAATGACACGGTTCTTAGAGGAACTTTTTTTATTTCACAACTGGAATGGATCATGTTGCAGACCCACCAGTGATCAAGAAGTTATCATAGAACACATGAACCACTGCATTACTAGAGATTACTAATTCAAAATGTATTGTTGGCTATTTAGAGCAAGAATGAGAAAGAATGGGACCACACTTTCTCTAAATAAACACTTCCTTCAACTTTCCACCTGATCCCCATATCGTTTATAAAACCTCAAAGATACAGCATCTAGCACCCATGGAATGAACCCCCTAAAGTAACAGGTGCAATCTCTAAAGGCCATGGACGTTAAGGAAAAAAATTATGAACAAGGATTTTGCGTGTCAAGAACCCTGTGAGGATATGGTTACTTCCAGGCAGTGAGGGAGCAACAGGAAATCGTCTCACACGCGACGATTATTTGGAGAAATTTAGTCCTTTAGATCTATTCAGCAAAAGCTGCCCCCAGTCTCCCTTCACTTCCTCCATGGCTGCAGAGGGAGGCGAAGAGGCAGGTCTGAGCTTGCAAAGACTAGAGATATGGATGGATGGAGACCCTTATCTTGGTGTTTTATTATTTTTTAGTTTTTCCTAGCCACCGTCCTTCTACACCTGCATTGCTTGCTGTTTGGGGTTTTAGGCTGGGTTTCAGTACAGCACTTTGAGATATCAGCTGATGTACGAAGGGCTATATAAATACATTTGATTTGATTTAGATGGTACTTTTTGGAGAAATGTTCTCTGGTCTGATGAAACAAAAAATATAACTGTTTGGCCATAATGACCATTGTTATGTTTGGAGGAAAAAGGGCGAGGCTTGCAAGCCGAAGAACACCATCCCAACCGTGAAGCACGGGTGTCACGCCCTGGTCTAAGTTTTTTGTGTTTTTCTTCATGTATTGGGTCAGGCCAGGGTGTGACATGGGGTTTTTGTATTGTGGTGTGTTTTGTCTTGGGGTGTTGGTGTGTATGTATTGGGATTGTAGCTAGTGGGGTTATCTAGCAAAGTCTATGGCTGTCTGGAGTGGTTCTCAATCAGAGGCAGGTGTTTATCGTTGTCTCTGATTGGGAACCATATTTAGGCAGCCATATTCTTTGAGTTTGTTGTGGGTGATTGTCCTATGTGTCGTTATTCCTGGCTATGCGTTAGTTTTCACTAGTATAGGCTGTTTTGGTTTTCGTTACGTTTATTGTTTTGTAGTGTTTGTATTTAGATTCGTGTTTCGTTTGTTGAATAAACATGGATCGCAATCTACACGCTGCATTTTGGTCCGACTCTCCTTCTCACCAAGAAAACCGTTACAACGGGGGTGACAGCATCATGTTGTGGGGGTGCTTTGCTGCAGGAGGGACTGGTGCACTTCACAAAATAGATGGCATCATGAGTAAGTAAAATTAGGTGGATATATTGAAGCAACATCTCAAGACATCAATCAGGAAGTTAAAGCTTGGTCGCAAATGGGTCTTCCAAATGGACAAAGACCCCAAGCATACTTACAGAGTTGTGGCAAAATGGCTTAAGGACAACAAAGTCAAGGTATTGGAGTGGCGATCACAAAGCCCTGACCTCAATCCTATTGAAAATGTGTGGGCAGAACTGAAAAAGCGTGTGCGAGCAAGGAGGACTACAAAACTGACTCAGTTACACCAGCTCTGTCAGGAGGAATGGGCCAAAATTCATCCAACTTATTGTGGGAAGCTTATGGAAGGCTACCTGAAACGTTTGACCCAAGTTAAACAATTTAAAGGCAATGCTACCAAATACCAATTGAGTCTATGTAAACTTCTGACCCACTGGGAATGTGATGAAAGAAATAAAAGCTTAAATAAATTATTCTCTCTACTATTATTCTGACATTTCACATTCTTAAAATAGTGGTGATCCTAACTGGCCAAAGACAGGTCATTTTTACTGGGATTAAATGTCAGGAATTGTGAAAGAGTTTAAATGTATTTGGCAAACTTCCGACTTCACCTGTACATAAACCTGCATACCAAAGTGATGCACTTCTTTGTCCTTGAAGAGACTATACTGAACTTTTTTCTCTAGAGATATACAGAACTATTGCCCCTAAATGGACATAAATAACATCCAGAAATGACCCCATTAGACAGAAATATGTCAAGACATATTTAGAAATCAAAGAGCAAAAGAAAAATGGGGCCTTGTTGTGAAGGTTTTCTTCCTTATGAATTCACCTTCGGCCACACATCCCCTGAGAAAGCTAAAAATACTCCTCATCCCTCGCCCACTATGGCAAACACAACCTAGAGGAGGTTAACAAAAGGCGTCCTTTTTACAGACTTTGGTTGGCTGGGTAAGACCAATGGCCAGCCACAGAGGAAGGGGGCATGCATACCTCAAAATAGCATCCTGTAGTGTGGAGCGAGTAAATCCTGTTTGGAGCTTGGAGGCACTCTGTTCTTATGGAATCTGACCCTTGACCTCTTCTCGTCATCCTGTCCATGAGCTCATATCACGGACTAATGGAGACGCAGGGCCATATTCTGACTTTTGTGTGGTTAACTCAGGTTTTCGTTCAAATCTTCCATTGACTTCAATAAATGATTTAAGTCTTGTTGTTGACTTTACACTGTCTTTAATTGCATCATAATCATTTAACTTAACATTTACATTGCAGATAGAAACACCAGCCAGAATAGAATACAAGTAAGTTTACAACTTCAAATTAAGTTAATCTCTTCATGAATCTTTTTTTAAATTCTGATATATAATTGTGGAAATATGTTCCAGCTTTCGGCGTCTAAAGTGATACATGAGGGAAATTAATTTAATGGCATGATATAAAACAGTCACATCTCCACCTGCTGGCCAGTACTTACAAACAATTATGACTGAAACCCCTGATCTGCATACACTGAGTGTACAAAACATTAGGAACACCTCCCTAATATTGACTCCCCTTTTCTACTCAGAACAGCCTTAATTCGTCAGGGCATGGACTCTACAAGGTGTCAAAAGCATTCCACAGGGATGTTGGCCCATATTAACGCCAATGCTTCTCACAGTTGTGTCAAGTTAGCTGGATGTCCTTTGGGTGGTGGACCATTCTTGATACACACTGGAAACTGTTGAGCGTAAAAAAAACAGCAGCGTTGCAGTTCTTGACACACTCAAGTTGGTGCACCAGGCATCTACTACCACTTAAATATTTTGTTTTGCCCATTCACGCTCTAAATGGCACACATACACAACCCATGTCTCAATTGTCTCAAGGCTTAAAAATACTTCTTTAATCTGTCTCCTCCTCTTCATCTGCACTGATTGAAGTGGATTTAACAAGTGACATCAATAAGGGATCATAGCTTTCACCTGGTCAGTCTGTCTCATGGAAAGAGCAGGTGTTCCTAATGTTTTGTACACTCTGTGTAGAGTATACCCACATCTACAGTCCTCATACTGACTATGACTCAAAAACAGTCCTCAGTTAATTCATTTTTTTTTTTACCTTTATTTCACTAGGAACAAATTCTTATTTTCAACTGCCTTGTTCAGGGGCAGAACGACAGATTTGTACCTTGTCAGCTCAGGGATTTGAACTTGCAACCTTTTGGTTACTAGTACAACACTCTAACCGCTAGGCTACCCTACCGCCCCAACTTCAATGTAGGTCTGGGGTTGAAGAGCCCAAGTAAGTGCGTAGGTCTGCAACATTTGATTTGAAGATCTTTGCTGGAATGGTGTTCATTTTCAACCGTTTGTATGCCTCAAACCGGTGACAGCCTCCAAAGGAGTAGTAGTAATTCCCTCCTTCCCTGCCCTTGATCCAGAGTATATCAATAGGAGGAACAATGCTGATGTCTGTAGATTCCTATGAGGAAAAATAATAAGTGAGGATATATTGTCGCACATTCTTACCTGCAATAAGACCAACCACACAGACAACCGGTAAAGTAAGTTAAAATACGATTTTATTCAGCACTCTTGCTTGTCTGGTGAAAATGTCCAAACAAATTAATGGCATTAATAATCTCAGACCGTGAACCAGAGGTATCAGTCTGATTGTCAGGCAATCTGCAGAGCTGCTTCCAGAACAAGATTCATGACGAAAAACGCTAACCTGCTTTTGATACATTAAACATGGAAAAAATGTAATTCCCCCTAGAGGGTTTAAGGCTTACAAATACTGTCAGATGTTTCCCAATCAACAAGAGAATCTTCACAATTTTCTTGCTGCAATCTGTTTTAACATCAGCACTTATCTGAACTCTATGGTTTGATCTTGGCAGAACTAGAACACATTTTTACCTGGATTGTACCCATAAGGCTCTGAACTTTGGACTCATCTAGTAGAGGAGGGATTGGTCGTATGATAACTTCCATTGGCACGTTATGAACTTCCTCGACGTTGTCCGAGTGAATAGACCTATTTTCAATGTTCTTCTCACTGTCCATTCTATTACGAGAGATGTTCAACTGTCTGATAGGTAAACATGTGTGGTTTCCACTGCACCCACTCCTTAACAATCGAAATGTGTAATTTAGTTGGAGCCTTACGGTTTTGTAAACGAGGAAGTAGTGTAAACTCATGCGTAGTGGCGCATGCAGCTTTCCATTCGCCAACACCATTGTCGTAACCCAGGATATCACCGTTTCCTATGGGAACAGATTAGTCACAGTGAACATAACAAACAAGGAGGGGCGGAGTCAAGCACGAGCTAGCGATATTCTATTGGCGCGTTCTAGCATATTTTCATGTTTCCGTTAGGTAACGCCTACTCTGTGAAGTGCTCGTGTTCAATAACTAAATTCGCCCTGGCAAAGGGTGAAATCTACACAACTTAGTCCACTCTATTCGTAACAGATTGTAGTTTTGGGACAGAAAACTGTATTGAGATTCAACGTTTCATTGATGAGAAAATTAACATTAATGTCGGGCACTCGGCTTCCTCTCATCACCATATTTGGTAGTGAGTGGAAACGCCAACCGGATGCTTCACACTTATACATCTGGTGAAATATCTGGATCATTGTTCTATCTGTGTCGCCAGTTTGTAGCACAATGAGCCAGATATTTTACAGGCTGTGTAAATGTGAATCATCCAGTTGGCGTTTCCACTCATTACCAAATATGGTGATGAGAGGAAGCCCAGTGGCCAGCATGCGAGAAGATGGATTTTGCACGACATTGTGCACATTTTCTCATTGAAGAAACATTTGATCTCCATACAGTTTTGTTTCCAAAATTACAAATTGTAGTAAACAGAGTGGACTGCGTTTTGTAGACTTTACACTTTTCCAAAGTTGAAAAAAAGTTGCGTTGTTTAGGAGTGTGAGGGAGAATTCAGTTTTTGCACACGCGCACTTTACAGTAGGCGTTCTCTAACGGAAATATGCAAATAAATGCTAGATCACACCAATAGGATCTCACTAGCTCGTGCTTGACTCTTCCAACCTTTTTGCTTGATCCGGCCACTATGATTAATTTGTTCCCATTGTGACCAGAGCCTGTCGTTAATCTTGTGTCAGTTATAAAAAATATTTGCTTGTAGTCCTAAAACCCGGAAATGTGTTACTTCTGGTTCGTTCATCCATCCCTATGGGAAAAATGAATGGGAAAGAATATAATTATTTTCAAATAAATGCTAAAAATAAGGTCTGAGGTTAACACAGGTTTATGAGATTTTATACGTGTTGTTCTATGAGGCACTAGCAGTCAATTAACATAACCATTATGAAGCCTTTATGGGATTTGTTTTTTAAAATTATTTTAACATAAATTCTTCAAAATTCACAAAAAGTGATGTTAGCTGATGAAAATGATCTCATAGAACAAAACGTATAAAATCTCCTAAACCTGTGTTTAACACATCCCTTATTTTCATTTATCTAAAAACCCTACCAAAAAGCCATTCATTTTCCTCGTAGGCTTTGTCCAACAAACCATGGTGGAGTTAGTGCCTACAAAAAGACGCCATTCTAGCCTGCTGATCGTGCCAGTAGGCACAGGTTTCCATTAACCCGGGTTCATTCAACAAAAGCAATGTCGCAATTTTTTTTTATTGCAACATGTGTAATAGACACGGCAGATATAGGAGACATTTTCCAAAGATCAACATTTTTATTTGTTCGACAGGGGATGATTTTTCTCTTAACTTTTTTTATTACGAGAAATTATGGTAGAAATTGTGTTTTTCAAATCAATTATGAATGCTGAATACTTTTGAAGGTATGTGGGGAATGTATTCAATCAAATGTATCTATAAAGACCTTTTTACAGCAGCCGATTTCACAAAGTGCTATACAGAAACTCATGCTAAAACCCCAAACAGCAAGCAATGCACATGTAGAAGTACGGTGGCTAGGAAAAACTCCCTAGAAAGGAAGGAACCTAGGAAGAAACCTAGAGAGGAACCAGGCTCTGAGGGGTGGCGAGTCCTCTTCTGGCTGTGCCGGGTTGAGATTATAACAGTATATGTCCAAGATGTTCAAACGTTCATAGATGACCAGCAGGGTCAAATAATAATAATAATAATAATAATAATCACAGTGGTTGCAGAGGGTGCAACAGGTCAGCACCTCAGGAGTAAATGTCAGCCGAGCATTCAGAGAGAGTCAAAACAGCAGGTCCGGGACAAGGTAGCACGTCCGGTGAACAGGTCAGGGTTCCATAGCTGCAGGCAGAACAATTGAAACTGGAGCAGCAGCACGACCAGGTGGACTGAGGACTGCAAGGAGACATTAGGCCTGGTAGTCCTGAGGCAAGGTCCCAGGGCTCAGGTCCTCCGGGAGGGGAGGGAGAGGGAGATAAAGAGAATTAGAGCGAGCGTACTTAAATTCACACAGGACACCGGATAAGACAGGAGAAATACTCCAGATATAACAGACTGACCTTAGCCCCGCAACAGATAAACTATTACAGCATAAATATTGGAGGCTGAGACAGGAGGGGTAGGGAGACGCTGTGGCCCTGTCTGACAATAACCCCGGACAAGGCCAACCAGGCAGGCTATAACCCACCCACTTTACCAAAGCACAGCCCCCACACACTAGAGGGATATCTTCAAACCACCAACTTACAGTACTGCCCTGAGACAAGGCTGAGTATAGCCCACAAAGATCTCCCCCACGGCACGAACCCGAGACGGACCCCAGCCCAGACAGGAAGATCACGTCAGTGATTCAACCCCCTCAAGAGACGCACCCCTCCTAGGGAGGTCATGGAAGAGCACCAGTAAACTAGTGACTAATCCCCCGTAATAGGGTTTGAGGCATCACGTCAACTATAAACTCTACAATAATGTTTCATTGTAGGTCAAGGATTGTTCTGAATTGGTTGACCTTAAAATGAATGAATAATCACATTAAATAAATAATAATCTTCAGAAATGAATTTGTCAAAGCAACAAAATAACAAAGATTTTACAATAATGGTGAAAACTTGGGGAAATGTTGGGGTTATGTGGGTTAAAATCTTCCTGGAAGTAACAGAGGGGTGCATGAACGGACATGTCAAAATAGTTTATTGAATTCTCCATGTGGTCTATATTGAAACGCACTTCATTGAATATAACAGGCTATTCATTCAATATTGTTGCACAATTTCTACTTAAAATATCAAAGGGACACAAAAGGTACTCATTTTGTGGAACGACCCTGATACCAAGCGGTCTCAGTTATCAGCCATAACTTTATTTCTCTGATTTGTTAAGTGACAAAGGAAAAACTATGGAGTTGGATTATTCTGCATTATTGCATTACTATACAAATCATAAAAAATACATTTGCTGTGAATGAAAATAAGTTATTTCACCAAAGTTAATTGTGTCACTTCTCAACATGATGGAGAGAAATTTCAAAGCGCTGATATGTATCCTTTTTATATATATATATCTATATTTATTTATTTAACTAGGCAAGTCAGTTAAGAACAAATTCTTATTTACAATGACTGCCTACACCAGCCAAACCCAGACAACGCTGGGACAATTGTGCGCCGCCCTACGGGACTCCCAATCACGGCTGGGTTGCCTGTAGTGACCAGGTTGTCTGTAGTGACGCCTCTAGCACTGAGATGCAGTGCCTTAGACCGCTGCGCCCTAAGGAGTGTAGTTCAACAAACAAACTGAAATGTCACAGGAACTTTTGTAAATATTCTGCTTCTATAGATAATACACCTTTTAATCAGAACCTGCAGTCAATTTACTCATATCCCAACTCATTAACATTAATCTTAGCAATTAGTCATACAGTTGAAAAGAATAAACAAACAGAATAAATATGCAAGCAGAATCTTTAGGTGACTAAATTTTTATAATGAGGTGAGGGCATGTTTTGAATTGTGAAGTATTACAGTAGTAATACTACTGAAGTATGAAGTATGTGAAGTATTACAGTAGTACATGATATAATGCCTTTTCCGTCAAAGAACACTTGGAGTACTAGGAGCGATAAAAATCATATTTTTGAAAGGGATTTCAAAGAGCCAGCTAGGTTGCTGTGGTGACTAAAAGGACATCTGGGCTCAGTGCTTTACCTATGCAGGTATTACTGGGAAGCTGCAAAGTAGTGAGGACGATAGAACAATTGTTGGTTTCTCCAACCCAGTCAGGTTATAACACAAATGAGACAATTATAAATTATTTATTGGAAAGACGAGCATGTCACTGCATTAAATCATCATAAATACTTTGAACTACAATATGATAGTGCATTAAGTATGTTAGTTTTATGTTGGGGCTACAGGTAGCCTAGTGGTTAGAGCATTGGACTAGTAACCGAAAGGTTGCAAGATTGAATCCCTGAGCTGACAAGGTAAAAATCTGCTGCTGTTCTGCCCCTGAAGAAGGCAGTTAACCCACTGTTCCTAGGCTGTCATTGAAAATAAGAATTTGTTCTTAACTGACTTGCCTAGTTAAAGAAAGGTAAAATAAATCAAATTCATTAATTGGTCACAAGGGGGATCAGCTGCAATTTATGGCCCACTTGTATTGTATCTTCAAAAGTGTTGAAAAACAAAAAAGCTTATCAACAATGTAATAGAACAAAGCAAAATACATATATAGTTTTAAGGATATGCTCAGTGCTCAAAGCATTGGCCTACTATTCTGTGGAATATAATGACACAGATGTTCAGGTAACTGCCAAAATAGAGGAAACGTCAACATAAGGTGTCTTAATAGGGCATTTTGGGCCGCCAGAACAGCTTCAATGCGCCTTGGCATAGATTCTACAAGTGTCTGGAACTCTATTGGTCAACTCACTCTATTGGAGGGATGCAACACCATCCTTCCAAGAGAAAATTCATGTGGTGTTTTGTTGATGGTGGTTAAAAAAAACGCTGTCTCATGAACCACTCCAGAATCTCCAATAATAAGTGTTAAATTGGAATGAGATCTGATGACTGACACACACACACACACACACACACACACACACACACACACACACACACACACACACACACACACACACACACACACACACACACACACACACACACACACACACCCTTTCAACCCCTTATGTTCCTTTGAGACCCCTCTTTCAAAGTGAGATCTCTTCTTCTAGCCATGGTAGTCAAAATAATGGGCAACTGGGCGTTTTTATACATGAACCTAAGCATGATGGGATGTTAATTCCTTAATTAACTCAGGAACCACACCTGTGTGCAAGCACCTGCTTTCAATATACAAAACATTACCAAAAGTATGTGGACACCTCCTTGTCGAACATCTCATTCCAAAATCATGGGCATTAACGTGGAGTTGGTCCCTTCTTTGCTGCTCTTGGCATCCGCCAGATGGTGAAGTGTGATTCATCACTCCAAAGAAAGCGTTTCCACTGCTCCCGAGTTCAATGACAGTGAACTTTACACCACTCCAGCCGACGCATGGCATTGTGCATGGTGATCTTAGGCTTGTGTGCGGCTGCTCGGCCATGAAAACTAATTTCATGAAGCTCCCAACAAGCAGTTATTGTGCTGACGTTACTTCCAAAGGCAGTTTGGAACTCAGAAGTGAGTGTTGCACCCGAGGACAGATGATTTTTACTCGCTATGTGCTTCAGCACTTGCCGATCCCGTTCTGTGAGCTTGTGTGGCCTACCACCTCGTGGCTGGGCCGTTGTTGCTCTTAGATGGTTCCACTTCACAATTGCAGCACTTACAGTTAACAGGGGAAGCTCTAGCAGGGCAGAAATTTGACGAACTGACTTATTGGAAAGGTGGCATCGTATGACAGTGCCATGTTGAAAGTTCATGTGCTCTTCAATAAGGCCATTCTACTGCTAATGCTTGTCTATGGAGATTGCATGGCGGTGTGCTCGATTTTATACACCTGTCAGCAACACGTGTGGCTGAAAAAGCCAAATCCACTCATTTAAAGGGGTGTCCACATACTTTTGTATATATAGTGTACTTTGTATCCCTCATTCCTTATTTTGGCAATTACCTGTATATGTTCTTGAATTAAAACAAAACTGTACCTTCCCTTTCATAGGCAAAGCACTTATTTGATGTAAATATTTGCATGACGTGTGTAGGTTTTGAATATCTGAGGTGAAAATATGAATATTATGTGAGGTTACAAATCTAAGCAACACATCTCTCCACTGTCAGCACATCAGTTTCTTTATACATGAAATGCCACAATCAAGTCACTGCTTTGCTGTCAATCACACAAACCCTGACTTCACCATGGTGCCCCATTAGATCATCACAGGAGAGGAAGAAACCTTGTCACTCACATCCAACAGACACGTAAATGACTCCTACAGTAAGTATTTCCAGAAGTCCCAATGCACTCTCTATAACCCGTAACTGTCACAGCAGCACTCCATCCCAGTACAGTAGCGAACATATCTCTATTACCAAGATTGAGTTAGTCATACAGGTACAGCATCGGGTCACGGTAGAGCAGTTCTCACATAATGATTTGCTGTTAATATTAGATTTCAGCCCCCATGGGATTGTCACGCTGGAGCTCTTCAAGAGAATTATCTGCCAACTCTCTGACAGCAGGGCTATGAGCTATTTTTATTTATAACACAATGGCATGCTTTTAAAGAGATCCTTATTCTGACGGTGATGTTCAGTCTTTTAAATGAACTCTTTGAGAGAGTCTCTTTTAATTCTATTTTTTTTTTTTAAGTCTCTTTTAATTGTGACTGGCATTATTATTGTCATTGCTGCATGTAGCTCTTTTTACAGAGAAGCTAGACTGATCTGTTGGGCTCGTACACTGTGTTGAACATGCATGAATGCAAAAACGAACACATACTCTATGTGGACTATTCAGCCAAAACAGGGAAATAAAGTTGCTCTCCTCAAAAATAATGGGGAGAAAAATAAAACAATTGTTTGGCGAGATGTTGGGCTTGTACCTTATTTAAGCAGTGCCCTTTTTTAGCTTCTGCCTGAATGTAGATTTTTTTTTTTTAAGTGAAGCTCAGATGCTTTAAATGCA